>NC_133664.1:39082455-39257455 GCF_037893015.1 Macrotis lagotis | reverse complement strand
AGTCCCACCAATGTTCTCCTAAACTAGACCAAGACAAAGCAAAAAAGCATTCATTAAAACAATAGTGAGACAAAAACAAGGTGCTGGCTCAGGTAGTAAAATGTCTCAGTACCTATACACCAGTGATTGTCAGAATGCTAATCAACTTTCCTCAATCCTCCTTTATTCCCCAAAGAGCAGATGGACAGTTTTAACTCTTGGCTTCAGCTTAGAATTCAAACCTCCGATGACTAATTAGTTCCCTTTCTCATTCATTTGGCAGGTAGAGAAATGTTTAACATGCCAAATTTAACAAAGCCTCCTACTGGGGTTCTATGACCACCATCAAGGTCTGGATGTGCTACAGTTCAGGAACAAAAGGAACATGCTCTTTTCTCCACATCTCCACAGCTTCTCCAAGACTATCACCTCTTCTGAAAGACTCTCCTAGATCTTTTTAAATTCTACAAATGAAAAATCTCTTCACCTAACCAGAGTGCTGGCAAGAGGTTCATGAGTATCCTTCTAGGAAATGAAGTTCAAAGGATTTCCCTCAATGTATAAGATTGTCTCAACCCTAAGCCTTATGGGAAGCAAGGTCAAATCCATACTCTGCTTAGTCAATGAGCCTAAAAGAAAAAGCCTTCATTTTTGAAAAACAGTCATGAAGTGCATTTGGTCCAGCCCTGCCTTGTTCAGGTGAATAAACTTCTGAATTGTCCTAAACATATGGATATCTATTCTTTTTTAAATTATTTTATTTATTTTTACAACTATATGCATTGATATTTCACCCTCCCTTCCTCCCCTTCCCTCCCCCTCCCAGAAAGCAATCTAATACAAGCTATATATGTATAACCATGTTAAACATTGATCCATATTAAGCAAATTGTGAAAGAAGAATCAAATCCAAATGGAAAAAAACAGAAAAAATACAAAAAAAACTTTTCATAATTGAAGATAGAAAGCTTTGGTCTACATTTAAATTCTATGGGAGGTATTTTCCATCACAAGTCTTTTAGAATTGTCTTTGACTATTGTGCTGCTGAACTGAACATTCCATCATAGCTGATCATCACCCAGTGTATAATGTTCTTCTGGTTCTGCTCATTTCACTCAACATCAGTTCATGCAAGTCTTTTTAGGCTTTTCTGAACTCTAATCCCTCATGATTTCTTATAGAACAATAGTCTTGCATCACATACATTTTTCACAATTTGTTCAGCCATTGCCCAATTGATAGGGATCCCTTCAATTTCCAATTCTTTGCTACCACAAAAAAAGAGCTACTATAAATATTTTTGTATATGTGAGGTTTTTTTGAAATCCTTTTTAATGATCACTTTAGGATACGGACATAGGAATGGTACTTCGTATGCACAGTTTTATTGCCTTTTGGACGTGATTCCAAATTGTTCTCCAAAAAGATTGGATCAGTTCACAACTCCATCCATGTGTTCCAGTTCCAGTTTTTCTACATCCCCTCCAACATGGATCATTTTCCTTTTTAGTCATATGTAATCTGATAGGCATGAGGTGTTATCTCAGAATTGTTTTAATTTGTTCTCTAATCAGTAATGAATTAGAGCATTTTTCCATATGACTATACATAGCTTTAATTTTTTCATCTGAGAATTGTCTTTTCATAGTCTTTGACCATTTATCAGTTGAGGAATGACTTGTATTTATATAAATTTGACTCAGTTATATATAAATATATAAATATAAATATAAATATATATGTATGTATATGTATATATATATATGTATGAAATGAGTCCTTTGTCAAAAACACTAACGTAGTCAGAACAATCTGTTTTGTCTTTTATAATGTTCTCTATTGCTCCTTTGGTCATAAACTACTCCCCTTTGCATAGATCTGACAGGTTAACTATTCCTTGTTCTGCTAATAGGCTTATGAAATCACCCTTTTACGTCTAAATCCAGCACTCATTTTGACCTTATTTTGCTATAGGGTGCAAGATGTTGGTCTTTGCCTAGTTTCTGCCATAGTATCTTCCAGTTTTCCCAGCAGTGCTTATAAAATAGTGAGTTTTTATCCCGGAAGATGCAATCTTTGGGTTTATCAAACAGCAAATTACTACGGTCATTTACTGCTGTTTCTTTGGCATCTAATCTATTCCCCAATCCACCATCCCATTTCTTAGCCAGCACCAAATGATTTTGATGACTAATGCTTTATAATATAATTTTAGATCTAGTATGGCTAGACCCTTTGTATTTTTTCATTAATTGCCTTGATAGTTGACCTTTTGTAACTCCAGATGAATTTACTATTTTTTTTCCTAGCTCAATAATGTTATTTTGGGGAATTTTGATTGATACTGCATGGAATAAGTAACTGAATTTAGGTAGAATTGTCATTTTTATTCTATCCCCCTGGTCTAGACATGAATAATTGACTTTGCCCAGTTATTTCTATCTTATTTTATTTATGTGATAAAATGTCTTAGAGCTGTTTTCATGTAGTTTTTGAGATATGTACTTAAAAGATCAATATTACCTCACATGTATAACCTATATCAAATTGTTTGCCTTCTCAATTAGAAATGTCAGGAGGAAGAGAATTTACAACTCAAATTTTTAAAGAACAAATATTTAATATTTTACATGTAATTAGGGGGAAATAACAGATTAAAAGATCATTGTTTGAGATTTGTAGCATGGAACTCCTACAATCTTCCTGTTTGAGATGTTGGAGGGGGGTGGCCGGGTGGCGTAGTGGATGGAGCATCGGCTCTGGAGTCAGGAGTACCAGAGTTCAACTCCAGCCTAAGACGCTTAATAATTACCTAGCTGTGTGGGTAAGCCATTTAACCCCATTGCCTTGCAAAAACTTAAAAAAACAAAAAAGATGGGGGGGTGCAGGGCAGAGGAGGTACCGGGGTTAAAAACAAAACAGGGGAGGCTGCCAGAAAGCACATTGGATTCCTTCTTTCATACAACTATCAAAATAATCTTTCCTGATACTTAGGCCTTCCCATGGCATTCCCCTGCTCAAAACTTTTCAACAATACCCTGTCTTGGAGAAAAATGTCAGGCTAAATTGCCTTTTAAAGACCATAATCTTGCTTCAATCTACCTTTCAAGCCTTATTTTATCTTTACTTCCCTTCACATAACTGAACCACTTTCAACTTGATCTACTTTCTCAGGTTGCTCCTCTTCTCTTCAATTCATTTCTTTCATATTTCTGCCTTTCACAATCCTCTGCCTTCAAGCCTTAACTCAGGTGCCACACTCTCCAGGAGCCTTCCCTAAGCCCTCCATAGCTTCCTCTTCAAATAATTGTGTACTTAACTGTGCAGCCCTTGCATCCCCGATACAATGTGTGCTTCTTGAAAATAGGGTGTTTTCTGTTTCCTTTTCATGTTGCATAAACATTTGGTTGAATTGAATTGAATGTATGTATGAATAGTATGATACAAAAAAACAGCAAAAAGAGAATGAGATTTGAGTTACTTTTTTTCATTACTAGAGATGGATTTATACCAAGTTACCCACATGTTCTTACTCAATACTCTTCCTATTCCTTTTTGAAGTGACTGGTCAACCAGTTATGGAGAAGTCCTTACTTAAAGTCAAGACTTTAACCAGTCCAGTTTCCATGGCACAATGGATGTCTAAGATTGGTGGGGGTGGAAATGGAAGGGAGAGAGCAGTGGAAAAGAACATTCATTCTTGAAGATCTGCTTTTGAATCCCACGTCTCACCTGGCCTGACCCTGTTTGACCTTGGGTCCTTTATTAGGTCTCTCTGGATCTCATTGCCATTATCTGAAAAAAGAGAGGGTTGAACCAGAAGTCCTAGGAAGTTGTCTGCATCTCTCCTAGTAAGAGCTACAATCTATGGGACCTTAGGCAAGTCTCACAGGGAAACTTTTTGATGCCCAAGGCAGCTTAAGGAGTGGCAGATCTGCCCAGGTGAAGGGTGTAGGCACACTGGGGATTCCCCTATGCCAATGTTCAAATATCCAGTATGGAAACAATGGATTAAATTAAAATTAAAATGGAGTGGATGTCTGATAACATTTTCTTCACATGAAATACTGTTAAGACTAAGGGATATTTTCCCCAGAGAAGAAACTAGGAGGGGAAAGACTAACTACAAAATTCAGTTGCAGCTATCTGAAGAGAAGCAGACCTGGCCTGACAAGGACAGGCCATTTTAGGTGCCATCTGAGCTTTGGAGAATCTCCCCTAGAGATTCAAGTTTCTCAACAGAGCTAACAGACAGAACCCTAAAGGCTGCTGTGAAGTGGATAATGACTTAAGAAAATAACTAAGCTGCCTCTTAGAAACCTCCATTGTCATGCGTAAGGGTGTTGAGGACCTTAATTACTTGTCACAAGACACAGCTCCAAGGCTCTCATGATGTCACCAGTCAGGCCTAGTGTCCTTTTGTATGTGCTTATCAATCCTCTGGGAGGCAGGGGGATGGGTAGATTCAAGGAACAGTTTCCAGATTAAAAATTTTTTTCCCTCAAAATAAGAATCTTCCAGATGTGTTCACTTTACCTTTTTATTCCTCTGGATTCTTTTGTTCATCTCTAGAGTCAAAAACCATTTTCAATGATTTGAATTGCACACATATTAGCTCTTCACTCAAATGTTCCTCCATGTACTCACTATACCAATGATGGAAAGGGTGCTGGCTCTGGAGTCAAGGCAGGCCTTGGATTCAAATCCTGCGTCTGACACTTACTAGCTATGTGACCCTGGGCAAGTCACTTAACCCTATTTGCCTCAGTTTCCTGATCTATAGGAAATGGCACACCATTGTAGTATCTTTATCAAGAAAGTACCAAATGGGGGTCACAAGGAGTCAGACATGACTGAAAAACAACTGAACCATAATAACAACCATTGTGCTATCAGAGAGCTTTCATTTAACTTATCTGATATTAATTTCCTTATCTGTGAAAGGAAGAGAGAGGACTGGACCCTCTCGAGTCCCTTCTAGTCACTTATCTCTAATTCAATTGCTAGTTTTACTTTATGGCATGGAGCTGATGCTGGGTTCACAAGCCCTGGGACTTTGCTAAGTCCTGAGACTTAGCATCACTTACAAGAAAACAAGAATATGGTTCTGTTTTTGTGTTCTTTCTGCCACATTAACTCACCTGCTATAGAATATAATCACCATGGGGGATGGGATCTCCAGTGGCACTCTATGATGCTCCTTGGGTCACCTGGATTTTTTTTTAACCTCACATCAAAGAGGAAACATCAGTTTCCCTCCCCTCTTCTGACCCTTCTCCACTTCCATGATGTCTTTCTTGAGGAGGCATGACATCCCTCATTGACCAAATAAAACTAGTTGGGTTTTGCTTTTTACAAATGATACTTCCATCAAACCAAGAATTCAGATGAAACCCTTGACTCCATCATCACACTCTCAACTGAAATCATTTACAGGTCACCAACCACATCTCTGTTTGGAAATGTTAATGATTGCCTTTTGCTTCCCCTCCATGACAGACAGAGTTGCAGAGGAACCTTTGGGTGGCAGACCCCACTCCATTTAAATCAATCAGATTGCTCCTCCGGAGCAAAGTCATTATGGAAACCATCAAGGGGTAAAGACTTACTGGTGTCCTTGGAAATGATATTTTCCTATTTCAGTCAGTTAGCAATACATTAAAGGTTGGTCTTTGGTCTGAAAAGCAGTCTCAAAAAAATCATTGCCATTTTAGGGAGCCTGAAGAATTATTATAATAACTAATGCTTTATATATAGTGAGGCATCATCTTAATTTTAGTCTCACACTAACCTGGTAGAGTCAATATTACCAGCTTTATTGTCATTTTGTTGTTCAGTCATTTCAGTCATATCTGACTTCATGATCCAATATGGAGTTTTCTTGGCAATGATATTGGAAGGGTTGCCATTTTCTTCTCTGGCACATTTTATAGTTAAAGAAACAAGGCCAGTAGGGTGAAATGACTTGTCCAGGCTCACCTAGCTAATAAGTATCTGAGGCTGGATTTGAACTCAGTAAGATGTATCTTCCCGATTTCCAACCACTACAATAGCTAGCAGCCCTGTGTCTTGGATAACACTTTCCCTTATGGTAAACTCAGCCATAAACCTCCCGTGTCCCTGTGCTCATCTGCCATCCCTCCCTGTGTGCTCTAGAACCTTTGTCTCTTCATCCTTTCTTCCTAATACTGTCCCCCTCCTACACTTTCCATCTTCTAGTGTTCCCTGAAACCTCCCCTCTACCAGAAGAAGTTGGTAGCACATCTCAGGACCCTCTCTCCAAGGCTTTTTGCCCCTTCTTCCCTACCCTTGGTACACAGGGCTAGAAGGAGCTGCAGCATCCTTTGTTTGCCTTGGCTACCATCTCTCAACAACTACTTCTTGAAAGCTCATCCCATCCTGCCTAAATCTGTTGTGCTGATATTGAGGGATTTCTGCTCCATTCTCACTTTCTTTCAAAAAAAAAAATTTCACATAGTCTTCCTTATCCTAAGCCCTGCTCCCTCATATAAATGATATCTTCATTCCTGAACATCATTCATTCATTCTAAACTCTCATGACCACTATCTTCACTCTATCTCAGTTACCCACACAGGAAGTGGTACCACCATCACCTCTCTCGTGACTCTGACTCTGTCCCTCTCTTCCTCTACCTCTTCTTGGTTCAAAACCTAAAGGTCCCAAGCTCCATCCAGATGCTAGAATTTCTAGTTCTCACTTTAGTATTCAGTAGCCTCAATTTAAACTAGACTGAATTTTTCAAGCATAAATGTGTGATTGTGAACTGAATCAGATAGATACAAGACATATTACTGAAGACTAAGAATCATCCCCAGAAACCTTCTTAACTAAATGAAAAATACAGGATTACCCTCAGGGATCCCTTTATTTTTAAACCTACCTATAAGAGCTAACACACGTTCCATTTATTTATCCTGTAGGTGTAGTGCCTTCTCCTTTTACACTTAGCACATTTAAAAAGGAGAGCAAGCAAGTGTCTGAAGAAAACAGGATAAATGTTTGTGGAACTGAAAATACAGTTTCTAGCCAACCTCCTAAGTGGTCCAGGTAGGGGGGGAGCTTTTATTCATCAGTCGTTGTTAAAGGGGAATTAGGAGTAGGTGGGAGATGCAAAGAATGTGGGAAGGGCAATTGCACAGCATAAGTCTGCAAAGGTAGGAGGTCAGGTTGTGAGTGGTATTCAAATACAGGTCACTTCCCCTCTTGGAGATTCAGTTTCCCAACTTGTAAAACGAAGGGTTTGGACTAGATGATCTCCAAGATTCATTTCAGCTCCAAAATCAGATCTTAACCTCTCTCCTTAGAGAATCTCTAAATTCTCTTAAATAAATCCATTGTAATTTATATCTTCACTCTGTCAAAGCATTTTGGGGTGCTTCCCCACAGCAGATTCTCAGTAGAAAATCCCCAGAGTTGCTTTGGGGGACCATATCGGTTCCCATTTCTTTTTTTCATTTTTTTCACTTCTTCCCTCCTCTAGCTGTTCCAGTGCCTGGTCTTTCTAAAGCATAAAGCTCCAATTTTCCAGAAATCTCTTTTGTTTTCCCATCAGCAACCAACAGAGCAGAGCATTACTCTAGAAACTAGATATTTATTTCAGTCATTGATAGGGAGAACTATTATTTCTGTGGGACCAGAAGGGAAAAAATTTCGTATCAAACTCAAGGAGGGAAGGAGGGAGAGAGACACAGAGCTGCTATTATTAAAAAAAAATATCACAACAACTATGATGGAATTGGAGAAAGAAAAACAAATTCTTTTCTATCCATAAGATAATCCCCTTAAAAGATGACTTCAGTTTTAAAATAGGTCAGACTCAAGGCTTTGCCTTCTCTATGGTGTCCCTACAAGGAAGGAAACTGAAGGGCTTTTATTTTAATGTCATTTAGATGATTTTTGACATAGAGGTTTAATTATTCTTCAAAAAGCATTGAATATTTGCTGCTCTCTTGGGGGAATTGGCTGGCCCTGGTTTCCAATTTTATTTTCTTCTCAGATTAATACAGCAATATTCTTTTTAAACACAGTCTCTCTTTGTGTCAGTCCACTCTGTGGGATTATTTGTGTACAAGGAGCCCAGGGGTGATGCTTTAGAGAATGGACGGCCGTGGCAATGAGCAAAATGATACTCGAAGGAACCACAATGTGAATCTGGGAAGCTGGAATCTAGTAAGATATAAAGGGTAGGGCTGGGAAGTAGTAGTCAGGGAGAAAACCAAAGAGGGACTGAGAGGTGGGTAGCTTTGAATGATATTATAATTAAAACTCATTTAGCAAACTGAATAGGGAATGAGAAGAGACTAAGCATTTCTTACAAAACACCTTACTCAACACTTCACCAAAATTAAATCCTTTGATCTTCACAACCACCTGTGATATAGAGGCTTTTATGATCCTTATGTTACAGTTCAGGAAACTGAGGCAATCAGGATTAAGTGACTTGTCCAGAGTCACACAGATAGAAGTATCAGAAGTCAAATTTGAACTCAGGTCTTCCTGTCTCCAGCTCCAGTGCTCTATCCCACTGCCACCAGCTGCATAACTAATTGGATGATTTTGAAAAGAGAAGGTAGGAAAGCTCTGAGAATCCCCTGTGGCTCTAAATCTTGGACCCTTTGAACAAGGAAGAATCCTAAGATTGGAGGTAAAGAGGGAGCCTAGATCTCCTCCCAATTCTCAGTCATTTGGACTTGCACAAGTCATCAGGTATATTCTGGGTCCCAGTTTCTCTTTGAATAAAAAGAAGAGATAGGATCCCTTGAGGAAATCTAAACCTCTGGTTTTTGAACTTGGTGGCTGATGTTTTACAAAAATTTTGATAATAACTGAATTTTACCTTAACTGGTTTCCTCTAACATTCTAGCTATTTTGGTTTATGTCTTTAAATACATGATTCTGGGAAAGGATTCCTAGGCTTCAGACACAGTCAGGTGAGGAAAGAAAAAATCTTCAGAGTAAGGATTTATTTTCCTCTGGAGCCCATGAAGTAAAGGGATTGTAAAACCTCAACAAAGGAAGGATTTTTGGTTGTTCATAAGAGGGTGAAAGGACATCTAACTAAAGACACTGCAGAGACGGTGAAGAATAGGGAGAATCAGAAAAACAAAGACTTCGGGTTCAGAATCCCCCCAAGTTCCAAAATTCTTTGAGGCAATGTGAGAAGAGGTCTGGTTTGTGGGGGAAGCTTTACTGAAGGACCAGGTGAAGATGACAGCAGCAGGAAATAGGCTTGGGCCCAATCAGATGCCTAGGCAGAGACTTCAAGAGCACAAAGTTTGCTGGGGTCCCACATGTGGTCATTTCTACAAGTCAGTAGCCCCAGCTCACTGGCAGTGACCAGTTAGACAAATAATGAGCCTGGGGGGGAAGCTCCTTGGACAAATTGGCCAACAGTCCATTTGTCCTGCTGAGAGCTGTTCACTTGGTATAAGGGATGGGACAGAGCACAGCTGAACAGTAGCTAGCTGCCCCATTGCCTTAGAAGCATGGCGTAACCTCTCTAAAGAACCACCGATCAGCTTCCTGTGAAGAATGAAGCCCGCAAAGACACAATCTAGTGAACAAGGCAAGCTGTCCCTAGAATGTCTGGGATGAGGTGGGAAGTGGACTTCCCTGGGACATATGAGATTCCTGGTGGGTCTCAGGTGGAAATCCCTCACTCTCACTTATTTAGGAGGGGAGGCAGCTTGAGTCAGTGGTTAGAGAAATTAACGTAAAGCAGACCTAGATCCAAATTCTAGCTTCACACCCAAACCTGCTGTATGACTTCAAACTCTCTGAATCAATCCATATAAAAATGGCTGCGTAAGGATCAGCTTTTACTGCGCTAGTTCACTATTTCTTTAATTCCCACCATAGGCAAGGCCATAAACCCAGAGGATTCTATAACAGCCATTATGGTAGCTCAGAGATCAAGAAAAGGGCAAGAAGAGGAATCAGCCATTGGCTTGTGGGTTCACGTAGACACTGCTCTTAGCAGGTTGACTTGGAGTTCTATATTTGACAAAGCCGTTACTTCCTTAATGAGTACCTGATGGAGCCTAGTCACCGGGCATTAGCCACGGGAGATACTGGTAAAGGAATGGAGAGGGGAGGGTCTTCTCCCTCTTCAGACTATGTCTTCCATAATCATAAGGTCACCCGACTTTCCAGTTCACCTTATAGATGAGGAAACTGAGTGCCAGAGATGATAATGATTTTCTGGGATCCCACTAATACAGGTACAGCCTGCCTGGTGTCTTCTCTAAAAGATGAGAAGGAACCAGATCCTATTTAATCTCCCCAAGCCTGGATTATTGCTCTGTCCATAGAAAGCACTGAATGAATGAGTTCATCCTTAGTGAGATGGAGTCAAGTCAATCAACATTCATTAGGCATTCATCATATACCAGTCACTGTCCTCCTATTGCTGGGCAACTAGGTGGCACACATGCCAGATCTGGAGTCATCTCCCTGAGTTCAATTCCAACCTCAGACACTTATTAGCTGTGGGTCCCTGAGTAAGTCATTTTATCCTGTTTGCCTCAGTTTCCTCACTTGTAAAAAGTTCTGGAGAAGGAAATGACTATCATTCCAGGATATCTGCCCAAAAAACCCAAACGAGATCATGAAGAGTCAGATACAACTGAAATAATTGAACAATAATGGAAACACAAGTCAAGAAATATTTACTGGGTGCTTACCAGGAACCAGGCACCAAGGATACAAATGGAAGCAGAAAGACAGTCCCTAACCTCAAGGAGTTTCTATTCTAATGGAGAAGACAGTGCCCAGATGAAAAGCATAACTTTCGTGTGTGTGTGTGTGTGTGTGTGTGTGTGTGTGTGTGTGTATGACAGAGAGAGAGAGAGAAGGAGATGGATGTTTGGGAAGAGCAGGAGAGGTACCTGCTTAAGCACGTAGTAGACACAATTTGGAAAGAAATGAAGCTGTGGCCAATTTGAGCATCTTCCTAAAAATGGAATTTGGGGAAGGACTAGACAAAAACAGATCAGAGGGGAGGAAGGTACTGAGAAGTACGGGGAGGAGGTACACCTCACGAAGAAGTGACATGATAGAGATGGAGGACTCCCTCCTGAAACCCTGCCTTGTCATGGTGGAGGGGGCTTACATTGATCAATGGAACTGGGTCATACCAGGCAGGATTACCCAAGAGAGACAGGTCGCAGAGGAGAGTTCAGACAGAAGTCTGAAGTCCCACTAGAGAAGGGAATGGCGAACCACCCCAGTAGCTTTGCCAAGAAAACCCAATGGGCAATATTGGTGTGCTGCGGTCCAGGGGCTCCAGGGTTGGGCACAACTAAACAACAATAGGACAGTGATGAAAGATACAGGCACCAGAGTCCTTGAGAACCCATTATTTCATATGCCCAGCTCTTGCTCAGATTTTCTATACTGGCAAAATTAGAAGACAATGAAGCATTAGAAGGTAGCCTGGAAGCAGTAAAGGTGAACCAGATAACTCCCCTTTCTACAGAATTTTGAGAGTTATCAAACCAATGAGGAAGGTGGCCTAGCTATTACTGTCCCCATTTTGCAGATGAGGAGACTGATCCTGTGAGGTACAGAGGCTTGTGAACAATCTGGATTTGAACCAGCTTCCCTTGCTCTGTGTCTTTCAGACAAAGGATCAACTTTTTGTCTCCCAAAGAAAATGCAGTCTGAGATCGAAGCTTACCTGCTTTGGGGCAGATGATGTAGGGTCAAAATATAAACTCAGATGGTGGTGTCCCTTTGGGTGCTGTCCCTTTACTGTATTCAAGCCAGCATCCCAGAACCAGACAAGAAGCCTCTGTGAAAAGCACTGGATTCATTTGGAAGGTGGTGGACAGGGTTGGAGTCTCATGGAAAAAGTGAGGATGTATACACACCCCTTCTGTTGCCAGGCCCCAAAGTAAATAATTGCATCATCCTCTTTCCCTTCAGCTTGGTTATACTAGCTTTGAAGGAGGAGGGATTGGGTTCAAACTTTGGCTCAGCCTCTGACCATCTGGGTAAGTCACTTTTCCTGTCTATGACTCTGTTTCCCCATCTGAAAAACAAGCATCTTTATCTAGAGGACCTTTGTGATCCAAGCCCTAAATCCTGTAATTCTCATGGGGCACCCTCGTGAACTTCTCCCTCTCAGTAAGTAATGAGGAAGAGGGGACAGGAAGTCTCCAACAAGGTTTTAAAGAATTTTCATAATCACTTGGGGGAAAAGCCATAAGCAAAAGAAAACATAGAACATGGTTGCAAGATGGAGAGATCCAGGGACGAGGAGTCAGGAGACCCAAACCCAGGACCTTGGCCAACCCACTCCCCCCACTCTTGAGCTTCATTCTCTCTGTAAATGGAGGACATTAGATTAGAGCATCTCTAAAGTCCTTCCAGCTGGCAAATTCTGTGATTCTTAAGCCAGTACTTTCATTGGCATAGCTTCTATCCCCTGCTTGTTGGCATCCAGAATTTTTGTCTCTAATTACTAAACAATTATAAACTTAGAGCTGGCAGGGAAATTAGAGGTCATAGCGGATGGGGATTGGGTCTGTGATTTTCCTGAAATAGGGAACTCCCATCGAGGGGATTCCCTCCAACAATGCAGGCTGACATCTCCAATTTAGAATTTGAGAGCTGGCTAGAGCTTTGGGTCCTGCTCCTTTCCATCCCAATATTCATTCCTAGGATAGGTAGAGACACAGAGAGACAGACAGACAAAGAGAGAGAGAGAGAGAGAGAGAGAGAGAGAGAGAGAGAGAGAGAGAGACAGAGGGAGGGAGGGAGAGACAGAGACACAGACAGAAACAGAGAGAGTGTGTGATTTGGAGAAGAAGGGATACAAGGAACTGGAGGTTGGATCCCCTTCCTCTCCCTGCAGGCCAAAGCTCAGTGAGATCCCCAAGAAGCCTTTGAACATTTGCAGCATCAAAGAGAGGACCTCGGGGAGCTGGCGGGAGCCATGCATATGGATGGGCACATTTGAGGATGGTGACCTTTTCTCTCCCCTGCTACTGTAAAAATAAATGCCTGTGACATCAATTCTTAATGAAAATGAGCTCAGCAGCATAATGAAAATGTAGCTGAGGAAGGGCAGAAGGCGGGGGAAGGGGAATTTGCCTTCTGTGCCCAGCTGATCTTGAAGGCTTCTCTTATATATGAGGGGCTATTGTTCATCACAAAATCACTGATAAGTCTGGGAGGAGGTGGTTGTGTGTAGAAGCAATGAGGAAGGGATCCCTGGTAGTGATGGGATGTTTGACTTGGAGACTAGAAGACCTTAGCTCCATTACTGCCTCAGACACTTACTCACTGTGGGACTCTAAGCTGCCTCAGTTTCCTTATTTGTAAAAAGGGTGGAAAGATGGTATCTACCTCATAGCGTTATTGTGAGAATCAAAAAAGATATGCAAAGATAGTGCTTTCTACAACTTAAAGAATTATAGAAATGGCAGCTGTTAAGATTACCATCCTTTGTTCTCCACCTTTCAACACATAGAAATGCTTCACCTCTGAAGGACAAATTACTCTTAGAGCCTCTTGCCTCCTCTGTTTCCCTTTACCCCTACCATCTGTCAATGGATGGGAGAGGGAGGGAGGCACAAAGATGGACTTTGAATGAGACCTTGCCAATTTTCTCTTCTCTTTAAGCTTATCATCATCACAAACCCACTTTGGTTTTACTTTGAGGCTAGAAGGTCTTTCCCAGTCAGCCGTTCATCCCTTCCTACCTCCCACTCCCATGTTACTTCCATATGATTTTGTCCATAATTATTTAGGATCATAGATAAAGAACTGGTAAGAACCTGAGAGCTCATCCAGTCCAGAATGATCTGGGATCTTTTTTTTTGTTAGTTTTTTTGCAAGGCAAATGGGGTTAAGTGGCTTGCCCAAGGCCACACAGCTAGGTAATCATTAAGTGTCTGAGACTGGATTTGAACCCAGGTCCTCCTGATTCCAGGGTGGGTGCTTTATCCACTATGCCACCTAGCCGCCCCCTTGATCTGGGATCTTGATGGTACTCTACACTCCCAAGTGAGACAACTCACTTAACCAGTGAAGATTGGGGCCTTCTCTCTAGTTCAGAGTTTCCGACCATCCATCACCCAGAGGAGTAAGTTAAATGATTGCTCCAGGTCACAGAGCTAATGTATCAGAGAGGGGCAGGACTGGATTCAGGTCTTACTAGCTTCAAGGCTGACTAGCTACCATACCAGGCTATGGGTCCAACCCATCCATTTTAGAGATGAAACAGGTCCTGGGATGGAAGATGACCAAGATCATATGTGGCATCAGGGGTGGGATTTGCAAACCTGTATTTCTCAATCAGAAACAAGGCTGGCTGAAGAGTTGAGAGATTTACTGTCCTAAAATGGCTGTCTTGGGTGTTTTAATCAATCTGGTAGCAAACCTCACCTTTCAACAAAAATTTCTATTCCAGAGTTACCATTGATCTCTTAAATACCAGAACTAAGGGTTTCTTCTTGATTTCTTTGTTAAATGATGCTATTTGACCACTTTTTCCTCTTCTATTTTTTTTGGTGTCTGTGCGTGTGTGTGCGCGTGTGTTCACGCACTTTCCTTTGGTTCTTCTCTTGTTTGATCACCCCTCAGTCTCTAACGTTGATCTTCATCATATCTTAGTCACCAACAATAGCTGTGTCCCCAAGGGGTCTATTTGGTGCTCTCCTGTCTCATTTTTACTTGGAGATCTCAGGTCCCATTCATGTCATCTCCATTCAGATGATTCCCAACGTTCTTTATCTAGCCCTTGTCCTTTCCTCTGAGCACCAATACCATACCACACCCACTGCCTACTGGACCTTTAGAATTGGATGTCTCACAGGTATCCCAAATTTAACATGTCTGACTGACACAGTACTTCTCTTTCCCCAAAATCTCCCCTTTCAGAACTTTAGGGGCATCCCATCTTCTCTGTCACCCAGGTTCATAACTTTTTCACTTCTCTCAATCTCGCATTTTTCTCATGGATCAGATCAGTTGTCAAATCTTGTCATTGTTTCTTCTAGAACACCTCTTGCTTATGTCTCCCCTCTCTTCACATAGCAATCCCTCCAGTTCAGACCCTTATTAGACCTTATCAGAAAGTGGCTAGGGGGTGCAAAAGATAAATCCCTGGACTAGAGACAGGAACATTCAAGTTCAAATCTGACCTTACACATTAACTGTGGGACAATGGGCAAGTCATTTCCCCTTTGTCTGACTCAATTTTATACCTACCTCCCAGGAGAGGATCAAATGAAATGTTTTGTGAAGTGCCTGACCCATAGTATAGAAATGATAGCTAGTATCACTATTATCATTATTACTTCTTGCCTGGATTATAGTAATTGCTTTCTAATTGACTTTCCTGCCTCAAATCTCTGCTCACTCCAATCCACTTTCCACTCAGCTGACAAAACAAAGACCTGACCTGCACTCCACTGGGGGCCACTCCACATCCTTCATACTCTCAGCTCAGTGAACACTAGTGTTCCCTTCACCTCCGGGATGAATCAGAAAGCCCTCTGTTGAGCATCTGGGGTCCTTAACAACCTGGCCCACTTCTACCTTTCTTACCTTCACCCCCCTGTACTTTCTATAATGGCTTATCCCCATGCCCGAGCACAGGTTCTTCTGCTCTCCCTGCCAATCTTCAGCTTTGAGAATCCATAACTTGCCTGAGAATGGAATTCGAAGGATGCCTCCTTGAAGAATTCTCTCCTATGTACACCAGTTTCTAGTCATTCCATCTGATCTGTAACCAATCTAATCCAATAATCCAATTTATCAAGCATTTACTCTGTGGCAGTTCTAGAGATACAGTTATTAAAAAGAAAGACAAGCCGTTCCCTCAAGGACCTCACAATCCATCATGAATATCCCTGTTTACAATCACGCTTGCTCCCATTGCTGGGATGTAAGCTTCTTGAGGGTATGGATTATTTTTTCCTTGTACCTGGCTCCTCATGAGACCAACAAATTCTTGAGCCTTAGCTAAAGCAGGATCATGCTCACAGTAGGTGCTTAACAAAGATAAAGAAGGAGGCGGTAGGAAGTATTGAGATAAGAGGAATTAGATGCGGCTTCTGACTTCAGAATTTGTTGTCTAGACCCGAAATGGGGCTTTTAAACCAAACATAAGGATTCTCTGGCAACCTAGACTGGGACTGATGTTAATATTCTATATTGGCATTAAGTTCTTTTATAGTTTTATTTATTGTTTAAAATAGTTTTCAGTTACATGTAGAGGTCTTTATCTCCTCAAATAGACTGTGAAATTCATGGAAACCAGGGTCTGTCTTCCACTTTGTCAGTGTTTCAGTCACATCTGACTTTTCATAACCTCATTTGGGGTTTTCTGGGCAAAGATACTGGAGCAGTTTGTCATTTCCTTCTTCGGCTCATTTTTAACAGATGAGAGAACTGAGGCAAAGTGAAGTGGCTTGACTAGAATCACGAAACTAGTAGGAGTCTGAGGTCAGATTTGAACTCAGGTCTTCTTGACTCCAGTCTGCCCCCTCCATCATCTCCTTACACCCCATGACCACCCTACTACCACCACCACCACTCCTCACTATTCACTGCATCACCTAGCTGCCCCTAAATTTCACTTAACATGTAAATACCTGTGAACCCATCAAATGATTAATTTGCCTGTTAACTTTCCATAAGCCACCCCAAGTTTCATCAACATTTGGTGAGGGATCCATTCTTTTTCATTGGGGGAAAAAGGCTGATTTTTATTTCTTGCTGTTAACATCAGTCCCAGGTGTATTCTGCTCTGTTTCAAGCAGTGGGTCAGGAAGAATCCTCCTGCCAAGACCATATGGTGCAGGCCATAAGAGCCAATGGCATAGACTAGAACAAAACTGGCTGTCACAAAGACATCAATCTTTGGAGGCCACCCTGGAGAAGAACAAAACCAGAGAAATCCCTTTTAAAATGAACCAGCCTGGCACCAACTGCCAACATGAGGAATGGACTTCTGCTGCCAAGCCTGAGGGATCCTCTTAGCTCTGACTTACTGCCTACCTGAGCACCATTTATCTTCAGAAGGAGAGGTATCACTTGAGAACATCACCAAGGTGAATGGGAGTCTGTTTTAGCCAGGAAGACAAATTGAAGAATAATGATCAGTGTTGGTGTGTGGACAAGCACAGAGGACAGAACACCAGTCTTAGAAGCAGCAAGACCTGCCTTTGGATCCTAGCCTAGACACTAAGTCACTCAACTGTGCTCAGCCTTGTTCTCCACATCTATAAAATAGGTATTAGCCAGTTTACGTAAAATTTATGTAAAATAAGTAACACCTTTTTTTTAAAAAAATAGGCATATATATTGTATACCTATATTATATACCTATAATATATATGCCTATATATAAAACAGGTATTACTTATAGTGTCAAATATGACAGGATTGTTATAAAGATCCGACGAGAAAAGCTACAAAGTGTTATCCAAATGTGAACTATTATCCTCATTACTTTTGTGTCTTTGAGGGAGTCATTCGAGTATACAAAGCCTCAGCTTCCACATCAAAAAGTGAGATGTGGGACTAAAGGACTTTCTAGTCCCTTATAATTCAAAATTTATGATCGATTAAAATGTCTCGCTTCCATATAGATCAGGGGTTAACATCTCTGGGTGGAATGAAACCCTTTGACAGTCTGGAAAACCCTGTAAACCCCTTCCTAGAATGATATCTGTGTTTTTTCTTTTTTTAAATCCACAATCAAAGAAAATGCTTACTGAAATCCAGTATGAGTTTGATGAAAATAAAGTTGTATTTTTTCCCATTCAAATTCATAACTGCCTGAAATCTATTCACAGACAACAAGTTAAGAATTCCGTACATTAAAATACTTTTCTCACTATAAACCTGTAAACTAGGACTGACTGACTTGCTGATATGATCACACAACTCATGGTAGTGGGGAAGGAAGTTTAATGGGATCATCCCTGTGGCCCCTACCTCAGGGTTGCTGTGAGGGACAAAGGGGATCATTTATTTTTGCTTTGCAAGCCTTAAAGATCTGCAGACACATAAATATTATTCTTATATATTATATAGATATATATAGAACATTACTATTAAAATAATATAAAAATAGTATTCAAAATCTATAGTTATTATTACTGTAAGCCACCATTTAAAATAGCATAGTGAATCCTTTGTCACCAACATCACAAGACTTTACCAACATCATAAGATTGCATCTGGCGCAATGGAAGGACATTGGATGGAGAGTCTGATCTTTGACTTAGTTGTGACTTTCCTGCCAAGTTGGGGTTATGTATGAAGCAGTGCCTTCCTCTTGTGAGCTTCCATGGTTTCCTTTGCATATCATGTCTTCTAAAGTACCTCCCTCTTCTATAATTCAACAAACTTTCAAAGATCATATAAAGTGAATAAAAAACTATTTATTCTCGTTTTATAAAAGAGGAAAAATAGGTACAGGCTGGCGAAGAAATGAACAGCAGCTAGTGGGGACGTTCAAACTGGGGTCTCCCTGATGCCAGTTCCATATTCCTGCCCACCTTGCCACCCAGCCTCTTGGGAGAGCCTATTCTTTCTCCTCTTCTAGGGGAGGGAACCCAAATTTTCTAACTGATGAGGCTCAACTTCAGATTTCCAGTCCTCCAACAGAAAGTTTTTGTATTATACCTTGAATTTCAACTTGGAGCTTAGATAGAGCTCGTAGTATTGTTCAGGTCTCCAGAAAATAGAGAGATTCCCAGATCGCTGGACATTGTGAAAGAGGCATAGATAGCAGTTTTCCAGAACTCCAAGCCTCACCATAGACCAGTGCCGATAAAGCCTATTTAGAGTTCGAGGATCCAAGTTTGGAGCCTTCCCTGATCCGACAACTGTATCTTTCTTCCCAATAAGGGTAATGAATAGCAAGGGAAGGCTTGGAGGTCCTTGTCTATAAAAATAAATAGACATCCCAAGGTGGGTTTCACTGGAAGCCTTAGAGCCTCCTAGAGAGCTATTTTTTGGAGATCAAGACCAAGACAATGACTTCCCATCTCAACTGAACAAATGTAGTTGAAGAAGGGAGTGAGAGTGTTTTCATGGAAAACACTCTAAAAGAAAGACTGAGAATGATGATCCTCCCTCCCCAATTCCTCAGCAATTAATAATGGCATTTCACCACAAAGTGGGTGGCACTCATACCTGGGATAAAAGAAAAAGGAATGGAGAGGACAGAAGAGAATTCAAGCCTGCATTTCTTTGACAACATGTTATTTAGACTTAAGAAAACATCACAGGGGCTGTAACTGTTAAGCCTTCTCCAGCAGTGATTGCAAAAACTGTTGAACAATTGCTGAAGGCCAACTGTTGGCCTCTTTCTCCACTTCTAATTTCCCCTTTTCATTTTTTATATTACCTGTAACTTAGGCTCTGCATCATAGGAGAAAACCTGCATGGACCTTGGTGTTTCCACATCCCTCCCAAGGCCATCTTAGTTGACTAGAAATTTGGGGGCTCCTGGTATACCCAGAAACTTGGACAGCTTTACCTGTAAAATGGTCTCCTGACAGCACATTTCTTTCTCCAACCCCTAAATTTTCAACACTCTCAGACTTTGTGTTTTTGTCTCCAAACGAATAACAGCAGATTATTGAAGTCAGTGTGATGGAGGGGGAGGTAGCATAGAGAGAGGCAAGATTTCAGTTTAAATCCCATGACTAAAGAGTTATGGTTTGGGGAGATGGCCTGGAGCTACACCAATGAAATCAAAAGTCATAGGAGTCAAAAAGATGTGTATTCCAGTCTACTGCTCATTACCTGAATGGTCCCTGCTAAATTACTCAATAACTTTGAGCCTTTATTTTTTGACTCATTTATAAAAATAATGTAATAATATTACTTGTACTAAGATTTCTCCTAAGTATAATTCCTTTAGTCTCACATTCTCCCAGTCCCCAATGCTTCACATGGTAGGACCCTAGAATTTTGCCCCAGGTTCGAGAAAATTTGAATATAGCATGTACCCCAAACCATAGTTAACAATATCCCTCCAATATATTTTATTTACCAGGATCAACCTCATAATGTGTTAATTCAAAGGAAAAGACATTTCATTAAGTAGCATAGAAAAATAAATTAAAATCATTCAACAAATATTTTTAAGTGCCTACTATATGCTAAGCTCTATGGTTGGACAAGAAAGATTTCTCCTTTTTCATCCTCACCCCTGACTTCATCCATCCAGGAATAGACTTTGATAGATTGTTAGCAGCAAGGAAATATTCAGGAAACAATGAAATGACATGAAAAGACACCAATTCACCTAAAATTCCATCTTCCTGCAGAAACATTTTCCAATCTCCTCTAATTTGAATACTTTCACCTTTTGATTGTTTCCTTTTTATCTTGGGTATAGCTTATTTGAACCTATTAGTTACATATCCTCTCCCCCATTGGACTGTGAGGGCAGGGACTAGTTTTTGACTTTCTTTGTATCCCCAGCCCTCATCATGTAGAAGTTTATTAACTGGCTAACACGTATGACCAGGAAATTTTGACGAACCATACCTCAAACATTGCCAAGTGTCCATATTCTTTGGTGATCTCATTTTGCCATTCTCTGTGAGCTATCTCCAATGAACCATTCTCTTCTGGAGCCCTTGGCTCCCTCTTGGTCATAGATGCTGAGCTGCTACTGTTTTCTCCTGTTCTCCAGGTGGTTTTTAACTGCTATTGTTGCCTCCCCACCCCCCAACTCCACCCCAAGCTGAAATACAGCTTGGTCAAAGGAAGGAAAGGTCTAGAAGCTGAAGATCATCTTTTAGCTCTCCTGTGAAGCAGACTCCAACCAGAGGCACCTAGCCAGAAAAATCCTTACACATTTTAAGTCTATCTTTTAAATTCCCTTAATCCTCCCTGAATTGGCACTCTGACTTTGGTTATAGACTTCAGTTTGATCCAGAAAGAAAAAACAGTCCCACTCAGCAACTTGAACTGCCATGAAGACAGTCACAGCTGATAGAAATTGGCTGATGAAGAGAGCCTCAGTTAACGTTCCTGCATCCTTGCCAGCAACAAAACTGCTGCTCTGCCCAAACAGGGAAAGCACTTTGTAATTTTTAAACCATAGAATAGGGTGTTACACATTTCTTGTAATACTAATAACATCAATACTTTAATGGATCTGTACTCTCATTTATGGGAATGCTGTGAGCCAGGGGCTAGAGTCATTGAAATCCAATTAAGCCCTCCCCCTCCTGCTACTCCCACTATTCCCTTCAGGCTCATTCTACACAGTGGGATTAAACCAGGGCTAACAGCTGACTAAAGTAAAGAAGGAGGATCAAGGTTTGCCCCAGAGTTCCATTCACCATGTTTTCCCTTCTCCTCTCCTACCACCTGAGATGGGAAACTGAAAAAGCACAATTTAATCAACTCAATGTAATCTCAAAAGCACCCTGGCAGAGATACCTGCCAGACATTAGAAATAGTTGGAAATTTTCTTTTGTAAGCAAAATCACCATACCTTCTGTCCTCTGGTTCTAGTTAGAGATAGAAGAGAGGAGCTGGGTGGCAGTAAACATGGTGTAGTGGTTAGAGTACTGATCTCTACATCAAGAAAACTCATCTTCCTGAGTTCAAATTCAGCCTCAAATACTTATTAGCTATGTGGCCTGGGCAAGTCACCTTTTGTCTCAGTTTTCTCTGTAAAATGAGCTAGAAAAGGAAATGGCAAAATAATCCCAGTATCTTTGCCAAGAAAACCACAAAATAGGATCATTGTCAGACACAAATGAAAAAATATGACTCAATCCTAGATAAGGTTTGTTCATTGAACTTTGGTGTCTTGCAGTTTATCTTGAATAGAAATGTTTTCTTTCTTCTATTGGATCTCTGAAGATGATGTGCCAAGGTTAATCTTCCACTTGTGCCCCTTAACTCCCCTCTCCCATATTATTCTTTCTCCTTTGTCTATCAATCTAACCCTCTTTCTCATAAATATGGTGGATCTCCTACTCTACACATTACTTCCTAGAATCCTACATTTCAATTTTTTTTTAGGTTTTTTTGCAAGGCAAATGGGATTAAGTGGCTTGCCCAAGGCCACACAGCTAGGTAATTATTAAGTGTCTGAGGTCAAATTTGAACTCAGATACTCCTGACTCCAGGGCTGGTGCTCTATCCACTTTTAGCAATTCTTGCTAAAAAAACAAACCTAGAAAGAGAAGGGAGGAACCTTCGATGTGATTTAATCCAATTATCAGTTTGTTTGGGGGGAAATTAGGCTCAAAGGAAAGATTTGACCAGGCTTGCAAACATGATAGTAATAGCAGAACCCTAAGTATAATGCTTGCATCCCCTTTATTTCCTCTCCTTCCCACTTATTCTTACATTGAGAGAATCCAAAGATGCTTTGTTTCAGCAGTTCCAAATAATATGGGCTGATGTCTCACGGGTTGGCCCGACCTCCTGAAATGTCATGATTTATACTGAAGGTGAAGGTATAGTCATTTGTCCTTTACTGTCTGCCAAGAAGAGAATTTTGCTTGTGTTTAAAACTAAGATTAATGAAAATTCATTTAGGTTCAAATGGATCTTGTTTTGTTTAGAGCCAAGTGCATTGGAAAGAAAATTGGAACTGGAAGTCAGTCAATCTGGGTGGGCTCCATTCCCAGCTCTGTCCTATATACCTTCATGGCCTTGAGCAAGTCACTTCATTTCTACATGCCTTAGTTTGCCCACCTGTAATATTTGAAGGCTGGATTATTAGATAACATCTATGATTATTCAAACTCTTTGAGTCAATGACCTTGGATACCAAGTGACTGGTGTGTTAAAATTCACTGTTCCAGATGCTCAGGATGCAAACACAACAAGAAATGAATCCCTGGTCTCAAGGGGCTTATGTTCTTCTGGGAAGGACTCATATGTAACTTACAGTTTATAATGTATAATATATAATTTATAATCTGAACAAATCAAGAACATTAACAGGTCGGGAGTGAGATGGGGATTGCACATGCTTTATTTACTGTGTCTTGAGGAGAGATATTCTAAAAGAGAGGAGAAGAAGTCAGACATTATAGGTAAGGGAGACTGCTGGGCAAAGGTTTGGAGGTAGGAAATAAATGTGATGGGAGAGAAGAGGGAAAAATACTGATTTTTACTATTAGTGAGTGTTGAGAAAGGTACCAGACTATGGTGAAAGATCCTAAACCAGGTTCAGACAGCTGTGATTCGCAAAAGTATATAAGCTCCAAGTAACCTTAGAGGTCAATTGTTCTGACCCCTACTTAAAGCTCTCCATAGTCTGATGCTCCCTAAGGGGAAACTACAGCAAATACACAAAGGTCCAGAGAACGCTTAAAAGATAGGCTAATGACACATGGGTGCCAGTCCCTGACCACCTCTGAACTTGGATAAGTAGCTAGGTGGTACAGGAAAGAGGGTTGGATGAAGAATGAGCTAAGACCTGAGTTCAAATACTCTCTCAACCTCAGTTTCCCCATCTGTAAAACGGGCATAAGAAGGATGCCTCCCATCCAAGGCCATTGTGAAGAGCAAATGAGGTAACATATGGAATATAATTTGCAGCCCTTAGTGACCATATAAATACTAGTTATTGTAAGCACTGTTATGATTAGTAGCAACATTTGTACTATTATTTGTCATTATATGGCCATCTTTTTACGGGCCTATTGGCGGCTGAAGGTGACCAGGGTGAAAACAACCAAAGCTGACTCTTCAAGAGCTTAATGAAAAAGAGACTGGAAAAACATTTATTCATTCAGCAAATACTGAGTATCGACTGTGTGCACTTAAGAGGGGGGATACAGAGATTAGCGTAAACCCTCAAGGAGCTTACAGTCCAGTAGGACAAAGATAAACCTGAATGAAAATTTGTTGGGAAGGTGCTAAAGAGGATTCCTGAACTGGAAAAAAGGAGACTAAATATTCTTTGAGAACCTTTCTAACTCTGATTTGGTAAAGATTTTGTAAAATTCAGATCAACTGATATATACCATCTCTGACAAGTGGTTCCTATCTTTCAATTCAACATGTATAAACTAAATACATACCATGTGCAACCAAAATCGAACTGAATTGAGATGAACTGAATTGGCATTTATTTTCCTTTGCCTTCTAGCTAGCTCCACACGGCTGCCTCCACAATCTGAGCAAGTTCACAAAATTATGAGGGAATTGGAACAGTAAGCAAAATTGGGTGAAGCACAGACTCCATCTTGTGACTCCATTCTGGAGTTCATTTAATTACCTTTCTATTCAATTATGGGTTTAGTCCAGTTTCTGTTTGGCAAGAACTTTACTCAGTTGAGGGAATTGGAAGAAAACCTTACTGCATTGCCTGAAACTAGCCCTGAATGATTGGGAAGCTAGACCACCTCTCCCTGCCCCTTAGAGCCCCTCAACTAAGGACTTTGGTTATACTGATCAGCAACTCAGTCAAATCCAAACATTTTGAAATTTTTTCATGATTAGACATCTCAAGCAATCTATATGTCTTAGATGAAAACTGGTCCCATACTGATCATGTTTCTATGTTCCTTGGATTGTTCAGTCACTTGGGGCAGGGGGCATGGGTCACCATGTACTTGTTTATTGTCCCCCTCCCAGTTTGGAACATCCTTAATCTCTCTTCCTATTAGAAAGCTGAATGCTTCATTTTGTAAATTGGTTAAATGTTTTCTTTTAATCAATTGGTCTCATTTGATTAATTATTTTTAATGCATAAGAACCTGTTTCATTCTGTTTCAGGATCTTTGGACTGAGTGGAGAGTCCACTGGCCCATTTATCATCTATGTTTTGCTAATAAATCATATAGCTCAGATTGTTTACTCAGTTATTAATTAGTCATCACAGACACAAGGATTTTCAGGAGTGGTCTGCAATGACTACTGCATGTTTCTTTCAAGCCCATAAGAAATGTTGGTTAGAGCTCTTTTTTTTTTAGTGGCAAAAAATTAGAAATTGAAGAGATGTCCATTAATTGGGGAATGGCTGAATAAGTTGGAGTATATGATTGGGATGGAATATTAATGTGCTCTAAGAAATGGAAAACAGGATGGTTTTCAGAAAAATGTGGAAAGACTTCCATGTACAAATTGAAGTGAGCAAAACCTAGAGATCATTATATATAGTAACAATATTATAGCAAGGATCAACTATAAAGATTAGTTATTTAAAATTTTTTTATTGTTCCTTTGTTTTTAACTTTCATTATGAAAAAATTTGAGTCTCAAATTCTCTTCTTCCTTTCACTCATTACACACCCATGGAGAAGCCAAGCAATGTGATATCAATCATACATATGAAGTCAAACAACATATATCAGTCATGTTACAAAAAAAGGCAAGAAAAATCAAATGAAAAAAGAATACTTCAATCTGCATTCAAAGGTCATTAGTTCTCTCATTGGAGGTGGATAACATTTTTTTATCATGGGACTTTCAGAATTATCTTGGATCATTGCACTGATCACAGTGATTAATAGTAATAATAATAATTTTTTAAAAGAGTAGCTAAAGCTTTCATCGTTTATCATCCTTACAATACTGCTGTCTCTTGGTTCTGCTCACTTTACTTTTCATCAGTTCACATCAGAGTAACCAATTCAATGATTCATCTATTCAATTCCCCATCTATTCCTCTGTCTCTGTCTCTCTCCCTCTCCCTCTCCCTGTCTCTCTATTATTATATTTGAAAATTCAGGTAGACTAAGTGACAATGGTCTGAGCATGATCCATTTATTAGTTAGGTTTACGATAACAAGTAAAATGAGTCAATGGTCTCTCTCAAGGATCAAAAATCCTAAGTGAAGGTCAGAAGAATTTTTTAAAGTTGTGTCTTCCTTCTCATTGGCCTGACAGTACATCGTTTGGACCTCCCTTGGCAAAGGTAAGAAAATATCACAGTCTTGTCCTACTCTGTGACCCCATTTTGGGGTTTTCTTGGCAGAGATACTAGAGTAGTTTTCCATTTCCTTTTCCAGATTATTTTACAGATGAGGAAACTGAGTCAAATAGAGACTTGCTCAGATTCATACAGAGAGTGTCTGAAGTTGATGATTCCCAGCCTGGTGCTGTATCTACTGCAACACGACCTAGCTGCCCTCTATCCAAGTGGGAACAAGTCAAAATTCATTTGGAGAGCACTGTAGTTCAGCATTCCTAGCCTCCTCAGGCTAAACTTGGAGAATCAATAAATTAATAACGAAATTTTTAACAACAACTGTGCTAAAAAACAATGAAGATACAAAGAAATACAAAAAAATTGGTCTCTGCATGGTTTGGGGTCAGAGTTGGGGTTCAGTTCAGTTTGGGGTAATATGTTCAGAGGGAATTAGACCTTCAAAAGAAGTCTAGAAGAATGGGACCAGAATGGAAGAGGACTGGAAATGGTTTCCTCTGATAAACAGATAATCCTGAGAAAGTTTTAAAAAAGTACTCAAGGACATCAACATTTTAATATTGGGCAGTAGGCAGATGGATGCAGCCCCAGAAAGACCAGAGGTCCAATCCTCTGTGTCCAGTGACCCTGAGCAGGTCATGTAACATTTGTTCTAAAGTTTCCTCTGTAAAATAGGGATAAGACCGCCTAGACCAGTGAGTGAGGAGCCAATTAGATAGCCTCTGTAAAGAATGTTGTAAACTTTACAGAATAGTGGAAAGCCTAACTATTGTGGTTATTGTTATGGAAAAGATTTCAAGATTCAGAGGAATTATTTTCTAAAACCAGAATTTCATGAGCCAGGGAAAGTATTAGGGTGAGAGGATTTCTTAGGTAGGAAGATTTTCTTTCAATCCTTCCAAGATAACTCAGGGTTGTTCTGATCATCAGAAAACCCCTTTGGATATTTGGAAAAGAAGTCCATGTGTGGCTCACCCTCCTTGTGGGTTTTGAAGCGTTTGTTAAATGAGGTACTCAAGCCTCTGGACAGATTTATTTTTCTGGTCTCGTTGGAAGGGTATGTCTATCTCAGGATTATCCTCCAGAAACAGTCCAGGTGCTGTTTCTTAGAACTATAAACCAGAAAGCAGCTGCAGGCAGTGATGCAACAAACCATAAATGTAGCATATGACAGGATATAAAGGTGGGCCGTAGCTGGTGGGCTCTGCTTAAAGTGTTTCTTATCACTCCTCTCTTTATGAGAAGGTTGGAGCAGAAAGAAGTCTCAGAGATCATTTAGTTCAAATCCCACATTTTGAAGATGAGGTCTAGGAGCTGCTAGATGGTACAATGGATAGAGAACCAGACCTGGAGTCAGTCTGAGTTCATATCCAACCTTACTAGCTGTGTGAGCCTGGACAAGTAACTTAAACTTGTTTGCCTCATTTTCCTCATTTGTAAAATGAGCTGGAGCTAGAGAAATGGCAAACCGCTCCAGTATCTTTGCCCCAAAAAGCCCATCAAGGGGTCACAGAGAATTGGACAATGTCACAAAATGACTAAAGAACAATGACAAAACTGAGACCCAAATGAGCTTAGATTTTACCTAATTCAGTTTATTCCTGACAGGAATCTTTGTTCAAACAACTTTAGTCTTTGTCTAAATAGCTCCAATGAGGATGACTCTCCTCCCTTCCAGTGTAACCCATTTCACTTTGAGTTAACACTAATGGTTGGGAAATTTTTTTCCTCCTAGGAATTCTCTTTGCAGTTTTCAGACATTACTCCCAGCTCTGTCTTCTGGGGCTAAGCAAAATCAATCTCATTCCTTTTTCCTAGGATAACACTTCAGATATTTTTAAAAAGCACTCATGTTCACCCTTTTCCCCAAGAAAAAAATCTCTCTTTGTTGGCTAGAGCTCTCTGGTTGTAGTCA
The DNA here is from genome assembly GCF_037893015.1 of Macrotis lagotis. Taxonomy (NCBI): domain Eukaryota; kingdom Metazoa; phylum Chordata; class Mammalia; order Peramelemorphia; family Peramelidae; genus Macrotis; species Macrotis lagotis. The sequence goes on along the minus strand of NC_133664.1, from coordinate 39,229,653 downwards.
TAGAATCATAGAATGTCAGAATTATGAGACCTTATTGGCCATCCACTCCAACTACTTCCTCAAAAAATCAATATTCTAGGTCCTTCAGTCAATCCTTAAATGGCAAGGTTTCAAGGACCCTCCACTCTCTTGGATGCTTTCTAGTTTATCCATAGTCTTACTAAAAGGGACACTATCCTGCATTGCCCTTTCAGATAAGTCAAAGCATTAGTTCTTTTCTTTCTATTCCATGGATTAAGAAAAAAAATCACTGGATAGAAACCCATTTACAGAAAGTTTCCCCCAATCCTTCCTTTCCTCATTTCCAAGCCACATGACTTTCCTCCACATTTGGACAGACAAACTGAACTGACAGTGAAATCTCCATGGAACATCTCCCAGTGGGTATTGCTAGATGTCAGAAGGAGAGGAGAAGAGAGGAGATTTTTGACATATCGTTGTTTGGGATTCTCTGAAATGGATGTTTTCATCTATAGGACTTTAGACCTGGAAACTAGAGATCTTGTAATCCAAGCTCCTCATTTTGTCAATGAGAACAGTAGGGCCCAGAGGGGGAGATGGTTTGCCTAAGGTACTTGCAGTGGAAGAATCGGGACAACCCCTGGAGATCACACTTTCCCAATTTATCCCATAGGATTCTTGTGAAGACAAAATAAGATAATGGACATAAAATGTTTTCTAAAGTATGGAGCCCGATGATGAGACCAGCTACCATCTGAAGGTGAGTTAGATACTACAGATTAGCTCATTTCATTGTCATTGTCTTGAGGTAGGTGCTATTGTACAGTAGAGGAAATCGAGGATGAGATTCAAACACAGGTCTTCCTGACTCCAGGTTCAGATGCTACTGTAGAAATGAAATCTGTTGCTATTATTTGAAGCAGTCTTGGCTTAGAAGGAAAAAAATCACTGGTCTTGAGTTCAAATCCAATCTTGTTCATTTGCTGATATGTGGTCAAGGGTGAGACACCTGATGCCCCTTCTGCCACTTACTGTTTGGACAATCACAATTTCTCTGAGTCTCAGTTTCTTCAATTGTAAATTGAGAAGGTTAGTAGAAGGTATCTACTGCCCTTTCCAGTTTCAAATCTGTGATCTTAAAGCCTTCACCTGGCCTCAGTTTTTTACCTAATCTTCAAAGTGTGGGGGGGAGGTAATACCTATAGGATTTCCAGAACTATTGTATGTGTTCATAAAAACACACATAAATAATGTACACATTTACATATGGATTAATGTACATATAATTTTATATTATTTATTTTATTGTCATCATATAAAATTATCTATAATTTACACCTATGGATATTCACATATGTACATGTGGTACAGTGAATAGAGCACAGGCCTGGAGTCAGGAAGACACTTGATTCTTACTAGCTATGTGACCTTGAGCAAGTCATTTAACCCTGACTGCCTCACATCTAGGGCCATTTCTGGTTATCCTGATTCATATTTGACCACTGGACCCAGATGGCTCTAGAGGAGAAAGTGAGGCTGGTGACTTAGCTCAGCCCCCCTCACTCAAATCCAATTCACTTGCTTGTCCCCCTTCCTGATATGATGAGCTTCTTAGAGTGCAATGGACAAGCATCAGTCATGAATCTATGTGCATATGTGTGAATACATAGACAGATGTAATGCTTTCCAAACCTAAAAGCATAATAGAAATGTCATCCTTTTTAAAAACCTCTCAGTCCCTCATAGTTCTTGCCCCCTTTCCAGGGTGAGCTGGGTTGAAGGGAGGAAAATCCTTGCCAAGGTTTACAGCCCAATTTTCTCAAATGCTTTCAAGTTCTGTCTGAGGCATCTGTTTTCTCCTTTAACTTTCCCTCCTCCACCTCACTGACCTCCATCTGCTGACCTAACAGAGGTAGAATAGCATAGGAAATGAGATATTCTTCTCTGAAGAAAAAGAAGACCTTGACTGACAGCCCTGAGAAATCCTTGAAGAGCCTACTGTATCTGAAATCATCCCAGCAATGAGAGCAGCAATGAGAGGCTCCTCACATAGCTTATGAGCCCTGCCAGGGACTCAGCAGTGAAAATACCAAGTTTCTCAGGACTTCACATATGCATTTTTTCCCTAGGAAAAGTCTAGAGGTATTGGATTTTTTCTAGGTACAATTCAATTCAATGTAACAATATTTATCAAATGTCTACCATGTATAGTGTAAAGCCCTGCAACAGAAAAACAGTCCCTGACCACAAGGAGCTTACATGATGAGGGGTGGAGCTGAAGGGACAGATTTCATTTTTTAGGGTTTAGAGATGTGTTTAGAGATAGATCAAGGAGGTTGATTGAGAAAACCATGCATGTAAACAAACCCATTTATGTTTCAGTCAATTATCATCTTTAGACTAAAGGTGAAAAACTGGATGGGAAGTGTGTTTGAATTGGGGAAACTTGATGATACTCTATGAGGTCTATATAAAACCAGGGAACCACTTCAGAACCCCAAATTTGAATAGGTAGTAAGGAGAGAATACTTCATCTAAAGTCTTGAAAAGGAATCATTTGGGGGGGGGAAGAGTTTAACCTGGGCCTTGACTCCAGTATCAATCTCTTTCCCTTCCCTACCCCAACTCAACTTTCCTAGATCAGAGCAAATTAATGTTTCATAAGATTTTGGACTTCTCGTCTTCCCATCAGGATCTTTCCAATCACTGGACAGCACTCTGTGCCTTGGGAGCCAAAGACAGAGTGCGCATAGATTCTCAGTTCCAAAAATATACCAAAAAAAGTTATGCCAAATCTTAGAGGAATCTCTTAGGCAGCTCCATGAAAATGAGAAAATTATTTCCAACAACTGAGAACTGTGAGTTACCCCTTTGGCACATGTCTTCTCTAATCTTGAGCATACTTTACCCACAACTCTATATGTACCTATGGGAGAGTGTGTTGTCAACTTCTGGTGGAATATTTGTGACAACCATCATTATTATACCCATTTTAGTAAATATCCCTTTCTAAAAGCTAACTGAATCTAGCTAATTAATGAATATCAAATAATAATCAAGGTGTGAACAAACTGATGGGGACTTGTAAGCATTGGAAAGATACTCCTTACCCCTTAGGGTTACCCCTTAGGGTTACCCCTAGAGCCCTGAGGGGATATAGTTGTAAGATCTGGGGAGCCTATTCTTAGTACAAGTGGGAATTGGCAGAGTGGTTCCAGAGTATGTAGTACAGAGAAACAAATATAAGATAATTTGAGGAAGGAGAAAGTAGTAAAAAACTGCTCCTTTTGGAAATCAGTCAGGGTTGGAAACAGAATAGTGGGATATTGAGAGTTAAACACAAGTCAGTTGGTTTTCCCAATGTTTCCGAAGCTGAGGAGATTTTTCAAATTTTATTTGAGGTAAAAAATCTCAGTTTGTCACTGGCCAAGCACTGGAGGTTGTGACTAAGAGGTGGAGAAGCTAAGACAAATAAATGAGATCCAGAGAAGCAAGAAGAGAGGACTGGAGAATTTGACTTTGGTGGGCAGATGGAGATGGAGAATGGCAGAATGTGTAGAAGATTCTTTTATGGATATGGGTACTTTCTAATTCAGAAATTCTATGTTTCTGTGAAGGTCATATTTGTTCTGTTGAACTAGGGATGACTATAGCACTCTCTATACATTTTTACATATGTATGTATGTATGTAGCTAGCAAAAGTAAACCAAGTCTCTAGTCTATGATCTCCAATTAATGTTAAGTTCCTCTCCAGGAGACTTCTCCAACCACTTTAGAGCTGCTATATTTTCCACATTTGAAAGACCTATTCTACCCATATAGAATCTTCATTTATTCATTCATTCATTCATAATTTAATGAGCATCTTCTACATGGTGAAATTCTATGCATAGATATTGGAAGAAATTAAAAGATAATGAAAACATGATCTTTGCCATGAAGTTTTAATCTACTTAAAATCGAAATTATGCCTCTGTTACTTACTATTTAAGGTGGAGGAAAGGGGAATGAACAATCATGTCTCTTAAGTCACTCATGAATAGGCAGGGAAGTACAGAATCGAAAGAGGTTCAGTAACATTAACAAGGTCATTCAACTAATTAGTAGAGCCAGTCTAGAATTCAGATTTTCTGACTGTGCTCTTTCCACAATAAAATCATATAATTTTAGGTCTCACAAGACCAAAAATCTAAAGTCTAAATTATTTTAATTAAAACCCATTTCTCCATGTCCCCTGTCCCCTAAATCAAGGAGCAAACCTCTCTTCCTTTACTCTCCCCCAAAACCCCAGCTACCTTAACTTATTTAATTCAATTTATTAAGCAGTCACTATATATATATATATATATATGTGTGTGTGTGTGTGTGTGTGTATATATATATATCATGATACCAGATACTCAGAATAGATGAAACAAAGTCTCTTTCCTACAAAGAATTAACAATCTAAGAGGAGGGTATGATGAATTAAAAGAAAAACAAAAACCAAAACCTTTCTCTTGTTCCTTGGCCCTTCTTTGGGTCAATCATAGCCTACCCATGCCTTCTATGTATCCAGGTGACTCATGTCATGTCTTCCTATAAATCTTCCAAAAATTGTGCATTCAATGTGCTGGAAGCCTTCTTCTTGACAATAGGTACCAATAGAACCAACAGAAGTTCTCTTGACAATAAATAGCGACCAGGGGTCTGTGCATACTGAGAATCAGTGAGTTTGTTAAGTACTTTTAGATGTGAGACATTATACTAAGTGATAGGTATAGAGAGAAAAACAAAAGACAGTTTCTACTCTCAAGATACTCATTTTTAATGATGGAGATAATGTGCAAACAATTCTATACAGTGAAGCTATATTTAGGATAAATCAGAAATAACAGAGGGGAGGCACTAGAAGTAAGGATTCTGGGAAAGTCTTCATGTAGAAAGTGAAATTTTAACTGGGACTTGAAGGAAACCAGGGAAATCATGAGGCAGAGATGAAGAGGGAGACAATTTCAGGCATGGAAAAAATGACTGAAATCAAGAGATGAAGGGTCTTATCCAAGAAACAGCCAGGAAGCATCACTGGATCAAAAGGTGCATGGTGGGGTACATTTCCCTGCTTTATATTTGTAGTCCATGCTCTTGGGCTACCATCCCAACTCCCATTTGTACTAAAGAGTGGGCTCCCCACAGTATAGCTACTCTGTATCTTCAAGAATCTTGAGTTAATCTTGAGGGGTTACAGTATCTTTTAATGGTAAAACTCATGAGGTCCCACCAATATAGTTCCCACTATGATTATCAGACTGGTTCACGATTTCCTTCTCCAGTTCATTTTACAGATGAGGAAACTGAGGCAAACAGGTTAAGTGACCTGCCTTTTTTTGTCATACAGCTATTAAGTGCCCTATTTCCATGAGGCTGGATTTGACAAATAGACAATGCTTTATCCACTGTGCCACCAACTGCCACCAATAACAATCAAATAGATTCAATTAGAAAAGGGTACTTACTGAAGTGGATATAATAAAAAAAATAGTTGGTACAAATATTCCCCCCAAAGTGCAGGTTATCTTCCATAACTATATACAGAGTCCAAGGAAAACTTCAAAGTTTCTGAAAGTTTTTTGATAGAATTTTCACAGTATTATGTTGAGTTATCTGTAAAATCTTGACACTGCAGTGAACCATTCCAAGATTTTACTAAGATGCTGGCGGGAAGATGGGAAACTCACAAGATCCTCTTCTTACCAAAATGGCAGAGTTGTAGGTTGAGATATTCCTCCTCAGAGGTTCAACTATAAGGCTTTCTCCTCTCACCTTGCTTGTATTTTCTGGGTCCTGAACTAGTTGCTATTTTTAAAATTATTTTTAAATTTATGGAATAAAAAGGCATTTCTAATACTAATAAAAAGAGATAATGACACATATACACCTCACTGGGTGTTACCAGGTTCAACACTTTTCCTATGGAACTTCATTCAGTTGACTTTTTTCACATTAGTCTAAGGCTGTGGTTGATTGTTGGAAATATGCTTTTGTCTTTTATGAGATTTGTTTATTTTAAGTGGAATGGAGTGGCTTCATTAATTGACTTGATCAGCCTCCACTTTTACACATTGTTCTCACTTCTGAGCCACTGACATCCAGTAATTGAAGGTGAAAGGGACTAAGCATGGCGTAGAAGGGATCTACTACCTTGACAAGGACTGAGCACAACACAGTGCTTGCATCCTTTGATGCAACATCTTTTCAATAGTACCCAGAGCAACCACCCTAGAAGGGAGCAATTTGATCACTGGAGCCTTATGGCAATATTTGTGTCTTTTTTTTTTTGCAATAGCCACTGAAGATTCATTTCATCTTTGGCAATAAAAGAAACTACATTTCTGATAGTTTATTACATTTTTAATGTATCAATTATAAACAACATTATTATATTTCCAGAGATGCCCCATTTATTTTCAGAGCATTGTTTTCCCCATGAATTTAATATCCCTTTCTTGATCCTGTGAAATATGCAGGTTAACTGACCTAGTAAGCAAAGGAAATGGGTTTTGAAAATAGGAACTTTCCTTATTCAGAGATATTCTATTTGCAAATCAGATAAGGGAAAAAATGGAGGTCCAAAGCCAATTTAATCTAAGTTGTGTTGAAAGCCAACTAATCACTTCTGTAATATGGAAATAGGCTAAAACACAGAATCAGGGATTCATTGGGTTAGGAAGCATCCCTTCCAACTGGAGAAGTAACCATTCACACACACTAAGACTGGAAGAATAAAGGATGCTAGATAGTCCAAGTCTCCTCTGCTATAGCTAACTATAGTCAACTGAAGGAAATTTGAAGTTTTTCCTGCCATAAATTTGCCAAAAAAAAAAATGACACTTTATCAAGAGGTGAATTTGTAGCTTGTTTTGGTGGCTATTGTCAAAAAATACACTACCTAATGGCCAACCCCCCTGATGGGGAGCTTCTCCATATTTAGTTAGGATGGTCCTCAGACATCAGAAGCTGCCTATTGCAGCTACCACACTTCAAGACTTTTCCAAGAGGTGAGGCTTTACCATAGCTTGCCAGCTGGCCAAGACTCTGAGAACTCAAGGTCCCCTCCACATCATGAGGAAATAACATACCCATGGAAGGTGTTATCACAGTGCTATTAAGGATTTATGAAAGAATTAAGACACAGTGTGGGGAGACGGTTAGAGACCCGGCCTCGTTATCAGAAAGACCTAAGTTCAAATGCTACTTCTCACATGTATTAACTCTGTGAACCTAGGAAACGTCACATTCACTTCTCAGTTAACTTTCCTTCCCCCAGAAACTCTCTAGAATTACATAAGGTAGAGCAGTTGCCAAGTTGTAGCTCTACAGGAACATTTTTCTCTTGAGTTTTCTATATTCATAAAATAATATCCCCACCACCACCCCATAACAAAAAAAATGCTTTATTCTACAAATACCTCAGTATCATCCAATAGTTAACCCTGCTCTGTCCCCCCCCCCCACACACACACTCAAAATGGACAAATAAGGCCCCCTTCTCCAGGCTCCAGCCCCTGAAGCTCGGGCCCTCGGTGGTCTGTCAGAGAGTAGGATTTTCATATTTGTACATTCACAAGGTTGCCCCCACTCTCCTTGGGAAGATTTGATTTATTAGGTCTTTTTCCCCATTGTAGGCTGCACTCCACATCCCCGTCAGCCAGAATTAATCTTTCCTATTTCTCATTGATTTCTAGTCTTATTGTCTGTGATCTTGAGAGGTTTTTCAAGGAAATGTAGCTATCGTTTTAAAAAAAAAACCTATTAGTAGAAAACAACAACCTCTACTGCAATCTTCCAGAACAGAGGACTATCTTAACCATTTATCATTTCTTCTCAGGTGGAGGAAGGAGAAAATACGCTATCTGTGTGAACCTGGGCCTCAGTTTCCTTATCTGTAAAAACAGGGAGCTGAGCTTCTAGCTCTAACACTCTGTGCTTATAAGTTTTGATTCTGCCCACATACACACATGCAACTTTTAAATCTCATTATAAAAGATTTATGAGACAAAATTAAAGGAGCAGAGACAGATTAGCAGAACAGGTTGTTTCCAAACATAGGGGGGAGATACACCTGGGTCTAGGGAGGCTTAAACAAGAAGAAACAGCTGCTATTCCTGTGGGAAGGATGTTGTGGAGGCTCCCTGATTATTAATGGGTAAATCCTCCCCTTAGCTTTAAGCACCATGACCTACTGTAGCCTCTGACATATTGTCAGGGTAGGAATTGGATGTTCCACACCCCTTATTTTAGCTAATTCCCTAAAGAAACATTTGCCATTTGTTCCCTTCCATTTATTTCAACCATACAACTAATAACAAAGCATTTACCAGCCCCTTCTAACTTACCTTGTGAAAGTCCACTTACCCTGTGAAATGTGATGACTGTGGTGGTGGTGTTGTCGCCGCTGTTTGTTCTTCAGTCATTTTTAGTTGTGTTCAACATTTGGCATTTTCTTGGAAAGGATTCCTTTTCTAGCTTATTTTACAGCAAAGGAAACTGAGGCAAACAGGGCTAAGTGACTTGCCCAGGGTCATGGAGCTTGGAAGTATTTTAGATCAGGTTTGAAATCATGAACATGAATTATTTTTAAATCTAGGCCCAACAGTCTATATACTTTGGCACCATTCCCTGCCCCTCTGATAATAAAACTTAGCAATTTTGTCCATTCTCTGGCAAAGATGTTTGCATTTTGTGGGGACTGCTGAGCACCAGTGAATCTGTGACTATTTTAAAATCTGTCTTATTCACAATCTGCCTCAATCAGCCCATGTAAAAGTATCTATTAGTGTCCGAGAAACTATCTAAGAAGCTGGAGATACAAATTCAAGCCAAGAGGAGAGTCCCTGACCTCGAGGAGCTGGCATTTTTAATGAAGGGGGAGACAACACATAGAAGGGAATAAGAAAGGGGCAGATGACAGATACCAGGCATGGTCTAGAGACCACTGAGTCCAGGATCAAAACTCAATGGAATTGGGCAACCTGACACCCCCCAGAGATGCACAGTGTCCAAAGAGCATGCTGAAAGTTCCAACGGCTTTCTTAAATCGCAATCACTTGAGAGGATCATAGATTTAGAATTTGAAGAGACCCCTCAGAAGTTTTCTGGCCCCTCATTTTACAGATGAGAAAAAAAAAAGCACAACCAAGAGAATAATAAACTGTATGTGGAAACTGAGGCTCAGGTAGCACACTGGATAGAGCGCAGGACCTGGAGTCAGGAAGACCTGAGTTCATATCCAGCCTCAGAATCTAGCTGTGTGATCCTGGACAAGTCACTTAACCATTTTGCCTCAGTTTCCTCATCTGTAAAATGAACTGGAGAAGGAAATGGCAAACTACTCCAGTGTCATTGTTAAGAAAACCCCAAATGGGGTCACAAAGACTCATACACAATGGAAATGACTGAACAAGAAGATGCCTTCAAAAATACAAATGAAAGCAACACTGTAAAGGCAGGAAATTCTGATTAGCTGCAATGAATCTTGGTTCCCAAAAAGTCAATGATGGTACCCTCTTCTTTCTGTTAGAGAGAGAGGCAGTGGTTGTGGGTACAGAACACAGCATATATTATTGCCAGAGACAACCCTTGAGGCTACTGTTGTGTTTACGAGATAATGCTCAGCTAGATATAGTGATGCAAAAAAATAAATAAATAACATATTTATTTTTCAGTGGGCTATACCCTAGAACGCAGGTGTGCTCACTAGCCAGGGATTCCTGGAAGATACATACCAGGAGGGACTGGCGTCCTGCAGCTGCTTTGCACATAAGATGCACCAATTCCTTTCTTCACATTGGCAGTTCCCTATGTCTTGAATGTTCACTGGTTTCCCTCAAAATTCAGCTCACACCCAACTTCTTCATGAAGCCTTTCCTGGTCTTGCAGCTTGGTGGTGCAGTGGAGAGAGCCTTGGGTCCCAAGTCAGGAAGACCTGAGCTCAAATGTGACCTCAGATACTGTCTAGCTGTGTGGGCCCAGACAAGTCACTCAATGGCTGTGTGCCTCAGTTTCCCCAACTGAAAAATAGGAATGGGAAAATGAGAAATGGGAAAATGGAAAAATAGGAAAAATGCTAAGGAAAGCACCCACCTCCAGGGTTGTTGTAAGGCTTAAATGAGATAATTTTTGCAATATACTTAACACAGGGCAATAGCATACAATAGGCGCTCAATAAATGCTGTTTCCTTCTTTCCTTCCAGTGGCTAGAGGATTCCTTACCCAAACTACATTTGACTTATTTTGTATATATCCATATATGCTCATAAATATATTTATTTCTATATATACACATATATCTGTTATGTGTCCATATGGACATATGCTTATGTATCTGTTATTTATACACATATCCCTATATGCACATATATTCTATAAAGACTCATGTGGGGGGGGCAGCTAGGTGGCGCAGTGGATAGAGCACCGTCCCTGGAGTCAGGAGTACCTGAGTTCATTCTGTCCTCGGACACTTAATAATTACCTAGCTGTGTGGCCTTGGGCAAGTCACTTAACCCCATTGACTTGCAAAAAACCCCTAAAAAAACAAAAAAGACTCGTGTGTAGATGTTGTCTCCTTGAGGGCAGTAACAATTTTGCTTTGTCCACGTATCCAGAGGGTTTTTCGGAGTGCCTCCCACATAGTCGGCCCTCTATACATTCTATTAATTCACAAATTTATAATGTGGGGGCATGATGGTGGTAGGTGTAATCTAATACTTAGCATTCAGTAATATCACCCACTACTGCTAAGATCTTAACCCTTACCCATTCTTTGCTTCAGAGGGTAATAGTTCATCTTTTTCTTCTATTTATGGGTTTCTTTAGAGAAATTATCTTTCTTTTTCTTTTCATCCCCTACCTAGTTTCAAATTGAGTCCACTTTAACACAGTCAGAAGAAAGAACAATGGCTGTTTGACAAAAGCTCCTTTGGGGTATAAGGAAGTCACCCCGGATTCTCTAGAAGCTAGACCTGAGTCACCCTCACTGTGGGACTGTTAAACTCAAGTTATTAAGACTATAGATCTCCTCGTTCAGACAGCAGAGTGAAGGGCTCTGGGCCATAATTTCAAATGGAATACTCCCCCACTAACAGAGAATCACACATATCTACCCTCCCTATAGGACTACCTTGGACCTAAGAATAATGAGAAAAACAGAAAACTGTTTAGAAACAAGGTATGCACTGGCAGTTTCCTTTTTGGACAAAGTGGACTCTGAGGCTGGCCATGTAATGGTCTGAGCTGACCCCTCGCTCTTTGCCTGTCTCATTATGGTTCTCTTAAGTGATCTGATCTGATTCCCCAGATAATACAATCTGGCAATATTTTTCCCTTGGCATGGTAATTTGTTGATGATTACTGCCATGTCTTGGCCAGATACCCTGCCCTTAAATAAAACATCTTGGACAGATAAAATTTAATTTCCAAGAGTACCTGGAGCAGAAAGGGCCTGGAATGAATGACCTCTAAAATTCTGCTTTGAATGAAGAAATAATTTTGAGGTTGATAAAAGAAAAAGGTTATAGGCTTATAATGGGTTTTTCTTGGCTTATCAGAGTTGAGGGGAATAGGGGGTAGTGACTGAATCTGGGAATCTTTATTGGGAGCAAAGTTTTATTTCAACATTCCTCAAAGACAGGGAACCTTAGGTTAAATATTCATATGAATTATCCAGAAGAATTATTATTAAACTGCTTTCAGGATTTCTGACACTTATAAATGAAGGGGAAAAAGTAACCTGGAAAAAAGTAACTCTGATTTGAGAAACAACCGAAGGAGTAAGATTAAGTGATCTTCTCATTTTAAATGGTTTAGGGGCAGCTAGGTTGCATAGTGGTTAGAGCACCAGCTCTGGAGGACCTGAATTCAAATGTGACCTCAGACACTTACCTAATGCTTTGCCAAAAAAAACCCCTAAAATTAAAAAAATGAAATGGTTTATAGAATCATAGATAATATGGACTTAGAAGTTTCAAGGAAGAAGTCAATTAACTCAACTTGCTCTCCTTTTTTCATAAGAGGAAACTGAGGTTCAAAGTTGTTTAAATGACTTGTACAAGGTCACACAGTCGGTAAAAAGCATTTCAAATCACATCTTCCAAAGTGTTCTTTCTACTATTCTTCGCAATGATATCTCCTTCAGTGATCTCTTCCTCCCTCTTCCCCCTTCCACTACTGTCTTAAAAAGGACCAGAACCCGATATGCATCTCTTGTTCATCAAGGAGATGCTGCCAAGCCATTTTAGGACATGCCATTTGAGGGATTTCTCCCAGTAGTTTTCAGGATCTGGGCTGAGCTATTCACAGTTCTCATCTTCTTCATCTTTAAAAATGAAGGGGTTAGGGGTGGCTAGGTGGCGCAGTGAATAGAGCACCGGCCCTGGAGTCAGGAGTACCTGGGTTCAAATCCGACCTCAAACACTTGATAATTACCTAACTTTGTGGCCTTGGGCAAGCCACTTAACCCCATTGCTTTGAAAAATCTAAAAAAAAATGAGGGGGTTGAATGAGATGCTGTAGTTCCTTTCCAGATCCATGACTTTCATCCAGTCCCCTGACATCCATGGAAGCACAGCACTTAGCTCTCAGAGATATGTGCCAACTAAACTATCATCTAATGGATATAAAAGCCCTCATTTGTGTTGCACATGATAAAGTAGTGACCCACCCCCACCCTGTAAGATCCTCTTTTACCCACTATAAAATTCCTATTCTGTCTTTCCTAGCCCATGTAGGTAACATAGTTCAGAGTATTGATTTGATTGCAGTTCTCAAAGCAAGGGGTAGGAAAGCAGAGAGGATATGCCAGCAGGGCTGAAATAGGAATGAATATGAGAGAGGGCAGAGACAAGTCTGTACCCTGGGGTGCTCCATTTTGGCGGGCAGCATAGCAGCCACAGCCATATCAGAGCTAGGACCCGAAACAAGGTCTCTGCTCGCCATGTCCAATGTACTTTCTGCTTTGCTGCACTGGGGAATCATAAAATCTGTCCCATGGGGAAAGGGGCTCTGAAATCATCTTATCCAGTCCATCCCTGTGAAGGAATCCATTCTAAAAACATCCCCAAAATGAGCTGGAAAAAAATGCCAATCCCTGCCAGTCACTTCACCCTGTTTGTCTCAGTTTCCTCATCTGTAAAATGAGCTGGAGAAGAAAATGGCAAACCACTCCAGTATCTCAGCCAAGAAAGTCCCAAATGGGATCATGAAGACCATGATCATCAACAAGAGTAGATATAAGCTTCTTCATCTTATACTTGAAGGAACCAAGGTTAAGGGAATAGCATTCTTATGAGTAGTAGATTTGAAATTCAAAGGGAGATCTTGGGGCTCCAAGAGAAGGACCACAATCCTGGGTCAATGAGCTCCCCTATAGTCCCACTTACTATCCCTATGACTTTCCCAACCAAAACTCCCCCCTCCCCCATTAAAATATAAACTTGAGGGTTGGGGCCGTCTCTCTTTTCTACTTGTATCCTCGGCACTTGGGACAGAACTTAGCATGTTGTAAATTCTAAATTAAATACTTTTCATTTAATCTCTCATTCATTCATTCATACTGAATGTAAAAGCCAGGTGATGCCTTAAGGAGATGGGAGAGCTGTAACTTTGGACTTACAAAAAAAAAATTCAATTCTTTCATATACAAGTAAAAACCTCTATTCCCCAATTGAATAGACATACACTCAAGTGTTTGTACCTATCAAGGGAATAACTGTGAAGTGCCCATTCGCTCTCTGAAGTGCAGTCGACACGGTCAGAAGACTCAACTCAGAACTGCCACTGTCTTTATCAATCAGATGGGAGGAGGCTGACACCAAAGCAATCCTGAGATGGGAGGGGGAGGAAACCCTGGTCCAGCCAAGTGATTAATGGAAAAAATGATGTTTAGAGGGAAAGAGCAGAAGCTGAGAGATGAGCTTAAAGACCCAAGAACATCCCCTCACAGAGAGAAAGGGAACATGACAGACGTCTCTCATTACAACATATCTCCACATAGAATAGACAAGTCATCTAATGAAGACAGTTTGGGAGACAAGTTTGTCCCTGGGAAGCAGAAATTCAAAGGTCTTTTGGACATGGTGTGGCAGAGATGGGGGGAAATGACTGCACTTTCAGTTCTATCCTTTCCATAGCACACAATTAGGGCTGTCCTTAACACACAGGCAGAGGGGGTTGCTGGAAATATTTAAGGAGAAGCTTCCCCAGCTTCATAGTTTGTCCAGAGAGGACTGATACTAATGATACCCACCTCACAGGGTTGTTACAAGGAAAAGTATTTTGAAATGCTTAAAATGCTTTGGAAATATGACTTGAGAAAAATGGAGAAGGAGGAAAAAGTAAGAGTAGAATAGGGAGGAAGAAGGGGGAAGAGGAGGAAAAAAAGAAAAGAATAGAAGGAGGCAGAGGAGAAAGGAAGAGAAGCAGAAAGAAAAGGGGGAAGATAATTTCCATGACAAGGAGTTTTTAAAAATTTATGTAAAAAATTCAATCCATTAAATTCAAAGCTGTCCCGATGGGCTGTTTCCCTTCAAATCTCCTTTTACTATCTTTATTCAATTGCTTTCTTGGCAGAGATACTGGAGTGATTGGTCATTTCCTTCTCTAGTTCATTTTACAGATGAAGAAACTAAGGCAAACTGGGTGAAGTGATTTGCCAGTCACATAGCTAGTTTCTGAAACTGGATTTGAACTCAGGAAGATAAATTTTCCTGGTTTCAAGTCCAGTGCTCTTTCCACTGTGCTACTTAATTGCCCCTTCTATTTTTAATGAATTTTTAAATTTACACTGACTAATAATGCCATAACCCTCTTTTGGGGGGGGGGTAGAGTTTGTATCTGAGTTAACAAATGAATACCTTTCATATCATAGATGTAAACTGAATCATATTCAACAATGTTGAATTTTTCCCATATAGGGGACATTAACATATGGCTTCACCCTTAAGCCTGTACAGTGTTCCAAAAGTCTTAGGGCAGTGTTAAACTATGAAAACACTTACAGGTTGCCATTAAGTATTTCTCGTACACTTAATATTCTGGGTCTTGTACTTAGTGAAAAATTTGAGATTGTACCTGCTTAGTTTCCTGAAAATCAATAATATGCTTAGTAAAGCCAATGGAACACTGACATCGAGGACATGAGTAAAAGGCGCAATTAAAATATGAGGACTGTCGACCGCCCTCCATTCAGAGAGATACTCCTTTGTTGAAGGGAGCCCGGCTATTCCAACAGAGTATCCTCCTCCCCTAACGCTGCTTTCTAGGCTCTCCAGCCTCCTAGAATTAGAGGAATTCTAAGTTGCCACCAAAAGGAAAGCTTCAGTGGAACCTTGCTGTCATGAAACATGTGTGTGTGTGTGTGTGTGTGTGTGTATGTGTGTATGTGTATGAGGGCACTAAAGTAGTCAGATGATGTAGACTGAAGTAAGAAAAAAAAAGAAATACAGGAAAGGCATTGCCTAACCATGTGATACTTTTAGGCTTTGGCTGAAGGGTTATTCCAGGATATTTAAAATGCTTCTGCTCAATTGACTTCCTGGCTAGAAATAGGTCCACAGTGAAGATGCTGTTACTAGAGGCTACCAATTTACTTAGAGCTGGAAGAGAACTTAGGGATCCTCTTCTGAAACCCTTTCATTTTACAGATGAAGAAACTGAGGCTTGGAGAGGTGACTTGGTTTATTCCCCAAACACACTGGTAACAAGTCACAGAGACAAGAAGTGAAACCAGGGGTGGCTAGGTGGCGCAGTGGATAGAGCACCGGCCCTGCAGTCAGGAGTACCTGAGTTCAAATCCGGCCTCAGATACTTAATAATACCAAGCTGTGTGGCCTTGGGCAAGCCACTTAACCCCATTGCCTAGCAAAAAAACCTAAAAAAAAAGTGAAACCAGATGTCCCTGACTATATCACCAAGGGTTCTTCCCACTAGGGCCAGTTTTCAATAGGATTGGCCAGAAGGAAGCCAAATTTGTCCTCAGGGTCTTGGGATTCCTAATTAGCTTCATCTACCTTTCAGTTCTATGTCTCAAACCAATGAAGCTCCCTCCTTCTCTACTTCCACTCTAATGTGCTCTGCTGTCCTCCATGCACCCTGGGTTAGAAACCTATTAATTCAGAAGAACAAGTCTCCCAACTCCCAACAAAATGGAACAAGGCTACTGTCCAGAGTGCAGCTGGTGACATTGCTCAATTACAATTAATTAGTATTTGAGGCTGAATTTGGACTCACAAAGATGGGTATTCTTGACTCTCCACTGCCAGCTAGCTGGCACCAACCATGGGATCAGGAGGACCTGAGTTCTAATCTGCATTGACACACTTACTAACTGTGGGTAAGTCACTTCACCCTGTTTGCCTCAGTTTCCTCATCTATAAAATGACCTGAAGAAGAAAATGAACCACTCCAGCATCTCTGCCAAGGAAATCCCCAAATGGGTCATGGAGAGTTGAACATAACTGAAATGACTCAACAAAAATGATTAGTACTTCACTCTCAATTTAACCAGGTGATTTCATCTCAAAATATATTACTCCATTGACATCAATTATCTTTTATAAAGGGAAATTTACTGAAAATATATCACAAAAGCCAGAATGGAATCTCATTCTCTCCTATCCACTCTGATCCCTTGGGGAAGGGGGCTCCAAGTGGAGACAACAGCATTCTTCCTGCTTCTAGTTCACTTGTATCCAAGTTGAAGCACAAGTTGTTCCTTGGTTTCCGTGATGTGGCATCTCAGCTGCTGGGTTGATTCACCACTGGGCTGGGTCAAGGTCATTCCTCAGGACAGGCCCCTTCCCAGGCTCAGCTGCTAGACCTCTGGAGCTTTTCCCAACCTTCTGAGGTCTCAGAAAGCTCTGATGCAAAGGAAGAAGACACAACAGGTTTCCCAGACACAGGCTTCCCTGGGAGGCCATAGGTTATCTGGCCCCATGCACAAGACGGGAAGGGAGGGACCTGCTAGCCCCCCAGAAGAGAGGGAGTTGTCTTTATACTCCACAACAAAAAAAGGAAAGAGAAGGATGGAGCTTACTGATTGCCTTTAAGGCACTCCCTTTCTGGCTCAAAAGGCATCACCAGACAATTCAGTCAGAAACAGTCATCACAGAAGGATCTGTTGCATTTTTTCTGAAGCAGGATCCCTTATCACCCATGTAAGGTGGAACTAGATTGAGCAGGCTAAACATACTGCCATGAATAATCACTCGTCACCCAGTTTCCTTTCTCCTATTTAACAATTTGTGGTCCTCATCAAATCAGTCATGGTACATTTTGAACACATATCCTTGTACTCAATGAACATGGAGAAGAGTCTTGTGGGGTCCCAGGGAAACATAAATATTGTCTTTTCATTTGTTTCTCCAGTGCCATAGAGGAAAGAGTTTCAAAATGATTAATATAGTGCATATCTTATATAGCCCCACACATACAGGTGAAAATCACAATTCTCTCCAAATATGGAGTTATTTAGAGTCAACAAATAAAGGACATGTGACAGAGACAAATGGGAAGGGAAGAAAAGAGAAAGAAAGAGGAAAGGACAAAGGAAAGAGAGAAAGAGAAAAGGAAGAAGAAAAAGAAAGAAAAGAAAGGAAGGAAGGAAGGAAGGAAGGAAGGAAGGAAGGAAGGAAGGAAGGAAGGAAGGAAGGAAGGAAGAAAGGAAGGAGAAAGGAAGAGAAACAAAGACAGAGAGAGAAAGGAAGAAAGAAAAAAGAAATGGATGGATGAAGGAAGGAAGAGACAAGAGGAGAGAGGAAGGAAGTGAAAGGAAGAAGGAAGGGAGAGAAGGAAAGAAAAGAAATTCTAGCCTCTTCATCTCAAAAGGTCCTTACAGGCTTACAGCCCATGTGGAGCTCTTCCCTAAAACATTTAGGACCCAGGGACAACAGGTAGTCACCAGGTCTTCAACTCAAGTGAGAAACTAAACCAATTGGGTTTGGTTGCAAATGGATTTGCCCAAGGATGAGTGGGACTTGTTCTAGGGCTCCAGCTTCCCCTCTTCCACTTAGACCCTCACTCTGTGATCCACCCTCACAGAGCAGTTTTAGTGCTGTAAAATTCCTCTGGGTTCCTGGAACGACAAGAGGATCCTCAATATCCCCCTCCAGTGACACCCAGGAAATCCAGGGGAAGGTCCAAACAAAACTCCTGCTTCTCAAGTAACTTGCATGAGATCAGGTAGGTAAGGAGCCCTCCAGCCTTGGAGGATGCACTCTGGTTTTTCATCCTCAACATCTGTGCTTTTCTCTACTGTTTGACTCAGAGGAGCCGTGAGAGGTAGCGGTGGTTATAGCAGGAATTGTCAGGAGAATTTAAGATGAGCCTAACACACATCCTGTTCATTTGCTCTCATTCATTCAGGATTTTTGAAATCTGAATGGTTCTTAGGGTGAATCTCTCCCAAGCAAATGTTTTTAAATCAGTAAAAAACCAATAACTATAACAGAAAAAAAAACTAATGTTCTCTAATTTGCAAATCTGTTCATTGTGATTTTAGAGCTCTCAATTTCCACCTAAGAAATCTCATCATTTGGCTGTGTCCCTGCACCATCTCTTCTGTGGAGAGAGACAGAGATAGAAATATATATATATATATATACATATATATATATATATATATACATATATATGTATATATATATATATATAGACAGAGACAGAGACAGAGACAGAAACAGAAACAGAAACAGAGAGACAGAGACAGAGAGAGACAGAGACAGGAGAGAGACAGATAAAGACAGATTCAGAGGAGACAGAGAGAGAGACACAGATAGAAAGAGACAGAGGAGAAAGAGAAAGTGAGAGAGACAGAGAGAACTCTTGATATGCATATATATACATACATATATAGGCCCACACATAGATAAATATCTCATATTTATAATATATATTTCAGTTATGCATATGCACACATCCATACATTCATACACAGTTTTATCCATCTCTTTGCCCTGCCCCAAAAGATAAATCAGGTCCCTCAGAGTTGGGCTCCCTGCTCCCAAGTTCCCTGGCTTTGATGAGGTCTCCACTGCCTGTTCTGGCCTTCACTATTTTCCACACTTCTCAGTCCTCAGTCATAGCCCAGGAGATTATGAAAAAGGGTAAAAACATCACTTGTACAAAACTACCTGTGATGGAAAATACCATCTGTATCCTGAGAAAGAATTGTGGAGTTTAAACAAAGGCCAAAGACTATTATCTTTAAATTTTTTTAGGTTTTTTGCAAGGCAATGGGGTTAAGTGGCTTGCCCAAGGCCACATAGCTTGGTAATTATTAAGTGTCTAAGACTAGATTTGAACTCAGGTCCTCCTGACTCCAGAGCCAGTGCTCTATCCACTGAGCCACCTAGCTGCCCTTATTACCTTTACTTTTAAAAATAGTTGTCTTATGTACTATATAATTTTGCTAACTCTAATATTTTATTTTTTCCCTCAAGGGTATGTTTTTTTCTCTCAACACATTCAATTTTGATCAATGCCTGGCATGGAAACAATATAAAGATTATCAGACTGCCTTTGGGGGGCGGGGAGGAAGGGGAAGGGCAAGTATAAAATTCAAAACCTTACCAAAAAATGATAGGTAGAAACTACTGAGTATAATTGGAAAATAAATAAAATTTTCATATAATTTTTAAAAAATGAGCTGGGGAAGGTGGTGGTGGTGGTGGAGCCCTGATGATGTTGTAAGGGCAGGAATTTCTGGAAACTCAAAAAACTCCAAAAGCCATGCAATGATGACTCTACCCAAAATTTAGAAGGGCAGAATCCACAGAAAGACTGAGTGATACAATTTCCCAGTTCAAGACAATGTAGAAGATCTGTGAGAAAGATCTATTTCTCTGGACTTGGAGTTGGACAGAGCCACAGCTCAACTTGACAGGAGCAAACCAGATCCTCCAGCCTTCCAGGAGCAGCCCTCAGGGCACCTGGGTCCGTGGCAGAAGGGGCAGTTTCCAGATCTCTTGGCCCAGGGATTAC
This sequence comes from Macrotis lagotis, assembly GCF_037893015.1. Lineage (NCBI taxonomy): Eukaryota > Metazoa > Chordata > Mammalia > Peramelemorphia > Peramelidae > Macrotis > Macrotis lagotis. The sequence goes on along the minus strand of NC_133664.1, from coordinate 39,209,678 downwards.
CAGGAACGACTTGAAGGGGAGGAGAGAGAAATCTGCAGCACAAGAGTGAGCATGGGGCCTAAGCCAGTGCTGGCCTCAGAGCATCCCTGTGGTGGGAACCTGCAGTGGGAACCTGCGGAGCCACTCAGCACTTCCAGAGCAGATGGTTAAGTGGGTGGGAAGAGACTGAAGAGGTCTCTCTGCTCTCCCTGTGGCAGGACTCTGTTGTTTGCCCACACTCAGATCCAGGTCACAGTCTGGGGCCCCTACCACCATAGAGGAGCAGGGACCCTCCTGACAGCTCCAGGGCATCACACATACAAGAGCATAGACAAGAGAACAATTAGAGGCTCTCATAAGACCTTGGAGGAATTAAGGTCCTAAACTGGAAGTGCGGTAAATCAGTCATAGACTGAGGAAATGAGCAAAGAACAGAAAAAGAAGAATCTGCCCATAGAAAATTACTTTGGTCTCATGGAGGATCAACATACACATTCAGAAGATGACAAAATGGAAGCTTCTGTATGAAAAGCCCCCAAGAGAAATAGGAAATGACATCAAAGTAATAGAAGAGCTCAAAAAAGACTTTGAAAAGCAAGTAAGGGAAGTAGAGGAAAAATTGGGAAGTGAATTGAGAGCTATGTAAGGAAATCATGAAAACCAAGTCAGCAACTTGGTCAAGGAGATACCAAAAATATCAAGGCAAATAACATGTCAAAAACCAATTTAGTCTAAATGGGAAAAAAGCAGTGCAAAATGTCAATAAGGAGAAGAATTCTGTCTTAAAAAGCAGAATTGGTCAGCTGGAAAAGGAGATAAAGTTCTCTGAAGAGAATAACTCCTTCAAATGTAGAATGGAGCTAAAGGAAGCTGATGACTTTGTGAGAAATGAAGAAACAAAAATAAAAAAGTAAAAGAATAAAAATTAGAAGAAAATGGGAAATATCTCACTGGACAAACAACTGGCCTGGTGAACAGATCCAGAAGTGATAATTTATAAATCATTGGGCTACCTGAAAATCATGATCAGAAAAGAATCTGGGCTTTATTTTTCAAGAAATTTGCCCTGAGATCCTAGAAGCAAAGGGTAAAATAGAAATTGAGAGAACCCACTGATCACTTCCTGAAAGAGATCCCTAAATAAAAACTTCCAGGAAAATTATAGCCAAACCCCAAAACTCCCAAGTCAAAGAGAAAATACTACAAGCTGCCAGAAAGAAACAATTCAACACAGGATTTGGCAATGTCTACATTAAGGGCTTGTAGGGCTTGGAATATGATATCCCAGAAGGCAAAAGAGCTTAGAATGCAACTGAGAATCAACTACCCAGCAAAAGTGAACATCCTCTTTCAGAAGAGAAAAAGATGAACTTTCATGAAACAGGGGACTTTCAAACTTTCCCATTGAAATAACCAGAACTGAACAGAAAGTTTGATCTCCAAGCACAAGACTCAGGTGAACCATAGAGGAAGTGGACAAGAAGGACTAATTACGAGGAACTTAATGATGGTGAACTGTTTGTATTTCTGCATGGGAAGAAGATATTGATAACTCATATGAACCTTCTTGTTTATAAGAGCAATTAGAAGGAGCAGATATGGACAAGGCACACAAAGGAGCTGAATATAATGGTATAATATAGTATAAAGATAGAATCAATGAGTGATAAATGAAAGTATTGGGAGAAAGGGAAAGAAGAGGAAGAAGGGGCTAAGATATTTCACTTAAAAGAGTCAAGAGAAAGTAATGGAGTGGAAGGGGGAAAGTGAGGGGAAATGAGTGAGCCTTCATTCTCATCAGGAATGGCTCAGTGAACATATGCACTCAATAGGGCATAGAAATCTATCTTACTCTAGAGAAAAATGAGAGGAAAGGGATGGGATAAGGGGAAATGTGGGGAGGGAAGAAGGGAATAGGTGATAGAAGAGAGGGAAGACTGTGGGAGAGGGTACTCAGATACAACACACTTTTGGACAGGACCAGGATGAAAGAAGAGAGAATAGAATAAATGAGAGTGGGGAGGAATAGAGAGGAGGGAAATACAGCTAGTAATAGCAACTGTAGGAAAAACATTGAAGCCATTTCTCTGGTAGGCTTATGATAAAGAAGGTAACTCATCCCAGAGGCAGGTTATTGAAATCTGAACACAGACTTAAGTAATTTTTTTTCTCTCACTTCATTTCTCTTGAGGTTTCTCTATCTTTTTTTTGGGGGGGGGGGGAGGGAGGTTTATGTTTGCTTTAAGAACAAGATTATAGTAATATAAAAATAAATAAACCAAAAAAATTTAACAATGAAAAATAAAATGAGCTCACAGCACATGTGGTCTGAGTTTCCATGGGCAAGTGGCCTGGTATATCTTAGGTTTAAGCCTTTACTTGCAGGCCATTAACTCTTGGGCACATACTAGGTAAAGAGAAGAGGGGATGATATTTTTAGGATCATCATTATCATCATCATTCCTATTTCTTCAAGGCATGGCAGCATTATAGATAGAGAACTCCTGTCTTGGAGTAGGGAGTACCTGGGTTCCTCTCCTAGCTGGACAACTTGTAGGAAGTTATCACTTCTCTGCATCTTAGGTTCCTTCCCTGTAAAATCAGGGAGCCTAAGTCCTGCCCCTGACCCAGATGGGTTGTAGGGTCCTGAGTATCTCTCTAAGCTTGGAAAGTGATGATCTACACTGGTAGATGGTTTCCTCATCTGGAACTCACTCTGTGAAATGAATCAGTGGATTGGTTAAAAACAATAATCCCAGGGGCGGCTAGGTGGCGCAGTGGATAAAGCACCAGCCCTGGAGTCAGGAGTACTTGGGTTCAAATCCAGTCTCAGACACTTAATAATTACCTGTGTGGCTTTGGGCAAGCCACTTAACCCCATTGCCTTGCAAAACCCTAAAAAAAAAAAACAAAAAACAATAACCCCCCAAACCCTCATATTTATGGAGAACCTGAAGGTTTATACCTTCTTCCCAAAGGGAAAGGAGGTAGTCTGTCTTGTCCAAAGTTACCTAGCTACTCAGAGGGTGAGGTGTGATCTGAGTCTATCCAGAACTCTACTCATTGTTCTATGAGATCACTTCAAGGGAACAGGACTCATATCCCGTCACTTTGGGGGTTGCCCTTCTGATACCCCAAGTGCATAAGAAATATTATTTGATCCTCTACACTCTCTTCCTTTTTATCCCCACTTTCTAATCTTATGGCCCCAGTAGAATCTCTCTCTCTATGAAGCCTCCATATTCACAGGGAATATGATGATGTCAATAGGCAGCTCATTCCCATTGCCCCATGGAAATTGGGCCCTGAAAGAGCCTAGTCTAGAGTAGGGAATCAGTGAGAACCCACTAATGTTGCCATGGTAACTGGAGGCTGTGGGTATTTCAGTGATATAAACAATGACTGAGGGGCTGGAGGGGACTTTCTTGTCAAATCGCTATGATTTACTTATCAACAATCACTGAATCTCAGAGTTGGAAAGGACCCCAGTGGACCACCTAACCTATCCCATCCTCAAAGGGAAATCTTACCACATCATACCTGACAAATAGCCATCCATCTTCTACCTGAAGACCTCCAAAGGGGAGGGAATAATCTAACACCTCTCAAAGTGGCTCATTCAATTTCTGGACTTCTCTAATAGTTATTCTTAGATACCTGGATCCTTGTGGTCCTTCTCTTTTACCATAATGATGTCCAAAGAAAACTAAAGTTAAGGAAAAATCCTTAGATTTAGAGTGCCAAGCTGTCACTTTGGATCTCAAATCCACCACTCATAAGCATACCATTCCCTAAACCTTGGTTCCTTCAAGAATAAGATGAAGACAACTATACTTCCTCTTACTTTTGTTCATCAGTTGTTTGTTCATAACCCCATTTGGAATTGTCTTGGCAGAGATACTGGAATGGTTTGCTATTTTCTTCTCCAGATCATTTTACAGATGAGGAAACTGAGGCAAACAGGGTGAAGTGACTTGCCCAGGGATCTCACAGCTTGGAGATGTCCGAGTCCATAATTGAACTGAGGAAGATGAGTCTTCCTGACCCCAGGTCTGGAACTCTATGTGCTATGGCACCACCTAAATGTCTTACTTAAGAACTCTAGCTCATGGAAAGAAGATCCAGATGCCATGCCACAGCTTCTATGGGTCTAGTCCCATTGAATGAAACTGACTGCTAATATCCCATCTAGTTTGAGATCTCAGAATGTATGACCTGATTTTGAAGCCTACGCTCAGACAAGCCACTTAGCATTTCTATGACTCAGTTTCCTCATCTGTGAAATCAGGATCTACATGATCTCTAGGATTCCATCCTGGTCAGAATCTTGTAAAATTAGAATGTGCAAAGAAAGGCTTAAAAACAAAATATGAAGCACCCTATAAATGCTGGCTATTATTAGAAGCATAAATCAAACTCCTTGAATGAGAACTGGCATTAATTACTCATTCCCAATCTCTTTCTATCTCCAAGAGAATCTTTCAGCCATAGTCAAAGGGCTCTGAAGGACCCTTCTCTCACAGACTTTTCTCAAGACAGGAAAAAGGGGAACACTGCCCCCTTTCCACCTTCCTTCTCCCAAGAGCCCAGGCCCCCATTTTGTTGTGGGAGGCAGCCAGCTGGCAGATGGGGTTGGCAGCCCACAGAAGGATCTCAGGAGAGCTGCCAAGAGAGGCAGAGCTGCAGCTGGGAGCTCCAGGGCTCTGTCTTTCTTGGGGATGACAGCTGAGGTTCAGGATCCTGGGATGGCTCTCGGAGCCTAGCCATCTGAAACCCCATCATGCATACCGAGAAGGAAGTGGATGGGCCTTGAAGGTTGCAGTTAAAAAAAATGAAAGAAAAGAAAAGAAATCTGGGGAGAAGTTGAAAGAAAAAGAAGGGGGGGGAAGGTGGTGTTTTCTCACTTTGTTTTTGTCATTAGGACAAGAGAAAATTCACCAGTTGAGCCATAGTCTACACCACCTTATCTCAATGAATCAGGAAAGGCATTGAAGAGAATTCTGAAACCCAACCTTGTAGAAAGAAATAAGCATTTCTATAGCGTCTACTATGTGATATCAGTAATCGGTAATTAACTCTTTCAGTCTTCACAATAACCCTGCAAAATAATGTAAATTAAAAATGGATTTTAATTTTATTTTGCCAACATTTAATCAAGCCAGATTTAATATTCCCTTTCCAAGTTTCTTCCCTTTCTAAACTTCATCCACTACCTACATCACCAAACATTTGATTAAAGATCAAGCTTTTGCCTTGTGATGACCTCCATGTTTTCAACCCCAGGGCAGTGGTTCAATGGAGAGAGCACTGGCCCTGGAGTTAGGAGGTTCAAATCCAGCCTTATTATTCTCATTACTTACTACCTGTGTGACCCTGAACAGGTCACTTCACCCGATTGCCTTGCACCAGGGTCATCTCCAGTCGTCCTGATCCATATCTGGCCACTGGACCCAGATGGCTCTGGAGGAGAACGTGAGTCAGGGGACTTAGCACAGCCCCCCCCCCCCCACTCAAATCTAATTCACGTGCTTGTCATGGCGTCACCTCCCTGCTGTCATGGACAAATAACAATAACACAATTGCTGATCAGAAGAAAACTCTTGTGTTACTCAGGATTTTGCTCTGCCTTCGTCTTGCTAATTGTAACTGAAGACCCTCTCGGGCCCTCACTCGACATCTTTGGTTACGGAGAGGCCACAGACCCAATTTATTGCCTATTATTGTTCAGTCATTTCAATCACGTCCCACTCTTTGTGACCTCATTTAGGCTTCTCTTCACAAAGATACTGGAGTGGTTTGACATTTCCTTTTCCCACTAGTAGATCCAATGGTTTCACTGTGTCCAAAAGTCAAATGACTTATCCAGGGTCATATAGCTAGAAAATGTCTGAGGCAGAATTTGAACTCCAGGCCCAGTGCTCTATGTACCATTAGCCTAAAAAATAAATTGATCATGCTTAGAACTTTACCTTAATATTCAAATGTTAACAGTATTATGCTAATATGATTCCCATTTTACAGATGAGGAAACTGAAGCAGGCAGAGGTTGTTAATTTTAATTTAAGTTTACATGATTCCAAGCCTGAGCTCTCTGCAGTTCACCAGAGATATCAAAATCCTCCCCCTCTGTTTAACATGGGATTGGATGAGGAGTCAAATGCTTTCTGGTAATATCAGAAGGGGGCCTAGCCCCTTCCTCAGTAATAAAGCTTGTTCAAAACATAACTCTCTGGCTCCTGCCTCTTCCAGCCTATAATTAGCTACTAGCATGTGGGTAGTTTGGGTAAATTTCTTTTACTGCTCAGCATCAAGATACCACTATAAAGTTCAAAACCAACCTTAGACTCTTATTAGCTATGTGACCTTGGGTAAGTCACTTAACTCTGATTGCCTCACATCCAGGGCCATCTCCAGTCATCCTGATCCATATCTGACTGCTGGACCCTGATGACTCTAGAGGAGAAAGTGAGATTGGTGACTTAGCACAGCTCCTCTTCACTCAAATACCATTCACTTCATGTCATGGCATCACCTCCCGATGCCATGGTCTTCTTCCAGAAGGAAGGACAAACATCACTACTATAAACCAGAGCCAGGTGGCTAAAATTGCAAAGATTCTACAAGTTAATAAACTCTAAAACCTTTCCCCCACCCTCTAATCCATTACCTGATCAACCATGACCTCAGAAGCCCTCAAGCCACTGGCAGATAATAAGAATTTAATGCAGAAGGGAGCAGACCATGTACAAATATTTCAGAATGCTCCTCATATCTTTAGTGTGGATGGATGTTGTTAAAGCCATCTTGATAAAGTCCCCTTCCCTCACAATCTAAGGAACAGGGTGGCAATGAGGGACCAGTTGGCAAGCTGAGGTCTACCCCTTCATAATCCTTGCTCACTTATTTCAAAGCTACACCTCAAGCTGTGCCAGTAAGGAATTGAAACCTAAGACAAATAAGGAGGTAGTAAAACCTCTTCCTTTGATGAAGTTAAATCACCAGACCCAGATAAACTAGAAACATCACAAATGGAATACAGAGGAGGAAGGGGGGGAGGCAGAGAGGGAGAGAGAGAAAAGGGAAGGAAGGAAGGAAGGAAGGAAGGAAGGAAGGAAGGAAGGAAGGAAGGAAGGAAGGAAGGAAGGGAGAGAAAGAAGGTAGGGAGGAAAGAAGGAAGGAGGGAAAGAAGGGAGGAAAGTGAGAAAGGAAGGAAGGTAGGTTAACTGAAATTTATTTCTAGTATATGCAGTTTTAACAAAGATTATCTCATCTTTTTTTGTTTGTTTTTGTAAGTCAATAGGGTTAAGTGACTTGTCCAAGGTCACACAAACAGGTGATTATTATGTGCCTCAGGCCACATTTGAACTCTAGTCTTCTGACTCCAGGGTCAGTGTTCTATTCACTGCACCACCTATCAGCCTCAAATGTTGTATCATCTTAATAGTAATAACTAGCATTTATAAAAAATTTACTATGTGACAGGCCCTGAGCATTGATTCAGAGTGAATGCAAACAGCAATTGGTCAGAAATTGCGAGTCTTCCCCTTCCAGATTGATTGTTTTGGGGGGGATATGCAAAAGATGTTTCCTACTTCTTTTCTTTCTGATCTTTCTTAATCACTGAGATACTCTGAGAATCTTACTCTCCCAACAATGTCTTTTCTTCCCTGGAAGTGATCATTCTTAGCCTCTTTGCCTCATTTCTCTCTCTTACCTAATTTCAATCATTGAATGCATGAGGTTAACTTAGTCAAACTGAGCCCTGATAAAGACCTTAGCTTTAAAAAGACTGAGGTCTTTTGTTGTTTTCATTTTTTTCATCCATATGCACATGTATATTTTTAAGTTACAAAATTTCCTTCCACCCTCCCTTCCCATCCCTCTCCCCTCAGCAGCAAACAGTAGGGTTTAGCACTGTACATATATATTTTTGATAAACATGTTTACAACTTAGTCATTTTTTTGGTATGAGGAATTAGGATTAAAGGAAAGAGATACATAAGGGATGATTTTTCTAAAGTGTTAAAAAAAAAAAGACCAAGGTCTCTTGCTGCATCCAGGACCATCTCCAATTTTCCTGATACATATCTGGCCACTGGATTCAAATGGCTCTGGAGGAAAAAGTGAGGCTGATAACTTAGCACAGCCCCCCTCCCCCTCACTTAAATTCAACTCACTTGCATGTCATGTCATCACCTTCCTGATGTCAGGGTCTTCTTCAAGAACAAAGCACAAGGGGGCAGCTAGGTGGTGCAGTGGATAGAGCACCGGCCCTGGAGTCAGGAGGACCTGAGTTCAAATCCAGCCACAGACACTTAATAATTACCTAGCTGTGTGGCTTTTGGCAAGTCACTTAACCCCACTGGCTTAAAAATAAAAAAAAATGAAAGAATAAAGCACAAATAACAATAACATGTGCTTCATTAATAGTAGACACTATTATTATCATCCCTATTTTAAAAATGAGAAAATTGAGGGCAACACAGGTTAATTAACTTGCCTGGTCACACAGCTAGCATTTGAGGTTGTATTTGAACTCAAGTCTTTCTGACTCCAAACCCAGAGATCCCACCATTGTGCCATCACACTGCCTCGTCATATTCATTGATGCGTCATGGAAGGACCCCTTAGCAAGGCTTTGGGTATTTATGCCAAGGAGCTCTTCTTCACGTGTTTAATCAAAGAATGACAGTTCCAGTGGGAAATTAAGAGAAAAGGTAGCTGTGGCTTGTGATTTTTGATTAGACAGTATACTTCAGCTCTAGCTATGAAAATGAACACAAGAAAAATGCAGGCTGCAGCTGAGGTCTCCGAGTATCTTTGTGGTTAAGGATGAAAAAGGCTGAAATGTGTTTTCTGCAGGTTCTGAGTCAGAACCCTCACCTCCTGAGACACTAAATCGGCTCACTAGGAAACAAGCAAATTCTGGCTTTCTCCAATCTCTTTCTCTGCTTTTACCTCCCCAGGATACCTCCATTAAGGTATGTGCCTGCACTCCTGACCCTCTTGGGAGTCACAAAAGTCAGTAGAGGGTGATTGAGGAGTTCACACACTAATGACCATAACCTTCCCTCAGTCACCCCTAGTATTTTGAAGCTGACTTGTGCCCTAGATCTTGGTAGTTTTCTTTTTAATGATTTCCAGCCTGACCCATCTGATCCTAAGAAGTTTTCTCCCCCCTCACTCTCACCGATCTTGGAGGAGACAGTGATGATTAGATTCACCCAAGACAGACAAGAGAGGGAAAGATGGTAAATAAAGGGAAGGCTGAGGGACAGTGAGCAGATGGAGCATCAGTCTTGCCCTCTGGTCAGGCTTTTCTTGAAAGAAATGATAGTGATGACTTTTTCCTTGTTGATGGTGCCAGGCTGATGGAGGTTGGCTCTGTGGTCAATACAGACAGAACTTAATGTCCTTCTCTTCCTGAGTTTCTTTCAAAGACAAAGCTGGAGGTTTCCCACTCAATTCAATCCAAACTCACAAATATTTATTTTGAACCTACTGCACCAAGCCACTGTGGTAGGCAAATTGGTAGACAATCTATGTTCTCAAGAAGCTAATATTCTATGGCAAAAACACATAAATAAATACATGAGAATTTGAGATGAGAAAAGTACCAAGAGCATCCCAAGAAAGAGTTTTCACTGGTATCTAGGACAAGCCAATTAGAAGGACAGTCCAAATTCAGCTGCCAAGAATTCTTATCATGGTCATTATCACTTCTTAAGCAGGTTCAGACAAGATGAGACTGGTCAAGTCCTGGGGCAATTAAGTTTCTTCCTAATAATTGGATCTGTCCAAAATTAGAATAGATTATCTTTGTAAGGATGATGAATTCTCTGTCACTAAAGGAGTTCAAACAGAAACTGAATGACTACTTGTCAAAACCTTAATGGTGGTTTGGTTCCCTTCCAATTCTAAGATTCAATGAATCTCAGCCTCAGAAAGTCATACCTGGTCATACCCAGGTTCTGAAAAATCTCCATAGGCCTTCTTGCTATGACATAATCCTGGAAGATCCAATCCATGCCTCTCCAAGTGCCTTCATGGCAGACTCATGGACTAATTAGATGTGGTTTGTTCTGTCTCTCGATGGCACACAATCACGGGGAAGTAAATTAAAATTCAGGAATGGTATAGGAGTTACATTCTCATCAGGCAGCTATAGACAGATATTCTTTTTGTGAAGGTACTATTCCTTCTCTTCAATGTCCTTCAAAGTTACTTTTGCTGCAAAGGGGAATAATTCCTTGTAAATTTTAATAGCTAACTTACTACTCTTGGGATGGCAATTTTCATCACTGACTTAGTGAAGGGGAAGATAATCACTTATTTGTACTTTCTATCCTCCCCCTTCAAAAATCATTGGGAAAGAAGAAGAGAACAAGATGGTCCACCAAATAAGGACAGGGAAGGTCAAACCTGGCTCATGAATTGCTCAGGTGCAAGAGAAGGGCCAGAAGTCATAAGCTAAGATGAAGATAGCTTCAGGAGTCCAAGGGGGCAATTAGGACTTGCCCCCACACTCCAAATTACTTGATTACCTTGTTCTTTTTATTCCTGAGAGAAGAGGCAACCAAGGCCACAATTAAAGTTGAAGCCAACTTGATTTCAAGGCAATTTTAGGTACCCAGGGCTTCCCCTTCACAGCCAATTTAATATCTTCAGGTGTTAATAGTCACTAAGAAACACTTTGAAAGAGAGAGGGAACATATATTTCTACCTATAGTTTTTGGACTGGGGTCTCTAGACCATACTTACCCAGAGTCTACTATTAAATTTTAAAGCATATCCAGGGAAATCATGAGCATGAGAAAAATGGAATGTGAAGGAGAGCAAAGAGAGTACTTGCAAACAGAATTGTAAAGGAATAGAGCTTGGGGAAACCTGCGGATTCCAAGAATGACAAATTCAGGAGCTGCCCCATCCTCTCTCCTCTTTCTATATCTTTCCCCTTTTCCTCCCTGTCTATCTCAAAGAACTAGCCCAAACTCAAATAGAAATTAATCCTTGCCAACAGCATATGAAGTCAACAAACAACAAATTAACCTGATCTATATAGTATTTTAAAATTTTTTATCTATTTTGTTAAACATTTCCCAGTTACATTTTTAATCTGGTTCTGGTCCCACAGGGAGATTATTTCTAGTTTTAACATTCTAAGACTATGAGTCTTCTCTATGAGAAAGAGGAATGAAGCCAACCCTTTAATTTATGCTCTTGACCTTCATCCATTTAACAACTGACTCTAACCAAAATTTTAAAAATGTACCCAGGACACACTTTTAAGTTCAATATAGACTATTAACATTTTCTCCATCACTTTCATGAGCCTATGACAATCAAGAAAACAATAAATGGAATCCTGACTTGTTTAATTTGCCTACTTCCAAAGTGAGAATGCTCACACTAAAAATTTAACACTGGACTCTCTTTAGTTGATAAGAGATGATTCTAGTACATCCCTAGTCCCCTACCCTCCAATTGGCCCTATGATCTTATCCTCTCATATATCCCCCTCTTTCTCCATCACTTATAAGCTCTCCACCTCTGAGAGGACTGTCAGTAAACATTCCAAAGTCTTTTCCTATCTTGAAAATAAATCACTGGCTGATATTTAGACATAAGGAGGGTTCTGATGTTCTTGGGGGAATCCTCAATTGGGGCACAAGTGAATTAGAGTAGATAATAAAAACAGGGTGGGATGAAAAAAATTTACTATGCGTCAAGTGAATCAAAAAAGCAGGAGTTTCAATCATGCTATCTGACAAAGAAAAAACAAATATTCAAAAAAAATAAGAGGGGTTAAACAAGCTGAGAGGAACTACAGACACATGCATATATACATCTAAATCTGTGTGGAATAAACTTTTATGTTCCAAATGCATACACATTCATAAAGGAAACATTTTGTTGTACAATCATTTTAGTCATGTTCAAATCTTCATGACTTCATTGGAGTTTTCTTGGTAAAGATACTGAAATTATTTGCCACTTCCTTCTCCAGCTCCTCTTACAGATGAGCAAACTGAGACAAACATGGTGAAGTGACTTCCCAGGGTCACACAGTTAGTAAAAGGCTAAGGCCACATTTGAACTCAAGTCTTCCGGACTCCAGTTCTGAAGGAATAAACATTAACTTAGCCATAAGAAGATAAAGATAGTAAGAGGATATGTCATTATCCCTGTCCCAATTTTGGATAAGTCTAACAGAAAGATTAACAAAAGGGAACATATAAAACTGAACAACTATTAGAAATATTAGAGTTGTGGTGTTTTCTAAATGAGACTACAAAAGAATATACATATTTTCCAGCACCAGTTGGAACTTTTACAAAAATTGACCATATTTTTGGGAACAGAAATTCCAAGGCAGAAATAGTTGATATGTCCTTTACAAAGCATGAAGTGATAAAAACTCATTTAGGGATCCCAAACAAAAGACACAAACCCATGGAAAGATTTAACAATTAAATTCTATGGTGAGATGGACAATTAATAATCATGTAAAATAAAATGATAATGATGAAACAATATGCTAAAATTTCTGGGAAACAGCTGAAGCAATCAGTGAAAAAATCATGTCTCTACAACAATTAACATAAAAGAAATAAGAATAAACTAAATATTCTTTTAAAATATTAAAAACCAATAAACAAACCTACAATAAACCAATAAGATATTAAAAGTCAGAGGAGAAACTTATATATACACACACATATAAAATAAAAATTATAAAAGTAAAAAATTAAAGTAGATTCTGGCTCCTTGAAAATAAAATTGGTAAACTTTTATCTGACTAAAAGGAGAGGGTAGAAAATCACATCAATAAAATAACAAATAATCATGATGAGATAAAAACAAAATTAGAAAATAAAAAGAATCAGAATATATTATGCACAATTATATGTTTTTGATAACACAAAAATTGGGGAATAGCTTCAAAAATATAAATTATCCAAACTTTCAGATGATTAAATAGAGATCTCAAATAACCAAGTCTCAGAAATGGAAAAAAAACTGGAAGGACCTATCAAAAAAAAAAACTCAAACAAACAAAAAACAAAAACTCCTAGTCCTGATGAATTTAACAGGAGAATTCTATTAAATTTTAAAAGAACAATTAGTATCCATACTTTACTAATTATTTTCAAAAACTGAGAAGATTAGGGGGTGGCTAGGTGGTGCAGTGGATAAAGCACTGGCCTTGCAGTCAGGAGTACCTGGGTTCAAATCCGGTCTCAAACACTTAATAATTACCTAGCTGTGTGGCCTTGGGCAAGCCACTTAACCCCATTTGCCTTGCAAAAAAAAAAAACCTAAAAAAAACCTGAGAAGATTCTACTAAGCATCCTTTCATGAGACAAATATAATCCTAATGTATTAATCAGTGAAGGATAAAACAAAGAAGAAAAACTACAGAGCAATAACATCAATATTGACTCAAAATTTTAAACAATATGCTATCCTATCAAAATTCTACCACAATTCATCCAGGAAACCATTCATTATGAACAAATAGGACTTTTGATAAGGATGCAAGGGCAGTTCAACATTAGGAAAACAATCAACATAATTAATCATATTAAAAACCTAAACATTCAAAACCATATGATCTTCTCAATAAATGCAGGAAAAAGCTTTTGACAAAATATAGCTCTCTTTTATGGTAAAATACTACAAAGTATTGGCATTAAGAGATCTTTTAAAAATATTATTAAAAATATCTATCAAATATCAAAAGTAAATATAAAACACAACTAGAACTTTTCCTAAAAAAACAAGAAGAATGACTTAAATAGCTGGAGCAATATTCAGTGCTCAAGGATAGGCTGTACCAACAAAAATGACATTACTATTAAAGTTAATTTACATTTTAATGCTGTACCAGTCAAATTACCAAGATGATACTTTATAGAACTTGATAAAAATGACAAAATCCATTTGGAAAAATAAAAAGATATAGAATATCAAAAAAGCAGGAATAAAGGGGGAATAATATACCTTAATATAAAGCAGCACTCATCAGAAACATTTATATTGGTTAAAATGTAGAAACATAGATTAATGAAACAAACTAGACAAAGGAGAATCAAATAAATCAAATCAATTATCCATTGTTGGATAAAGTGGAAAACATAAAATACCAAGGAAAAGACTCCATATTTGATAAAGATTGTTGAGAAAACTAGAAAGCAAATTGGTTGAAATCAGGCTTAAGTCAATATATCTTATACTACATTACATTATACATTATGAGTATGTGACCCTGGAATTAAAGGTCATACCATTAAAAATTAGAAGAGAAAACAATCATAGACCTCTCATACCTTTGGTTAAGAGTTGTATTCTTAACCAAACAGGGGAAAGAGTCACTTAGAAAAAATAAAATAGATATTTTGATTACATGAAACTGAAAATCTTCTGCAAAGACAATTATGCACATCAGAAGAGAAAAGAATTGATCAAATGGGAAAAAAATCTTAGTATCACATTTCTCTAGTAAGCTTTTAGTATCTAAAATATGTAAATAAATATAGACAGATATGTGTGTATTATTGTTGCTGTCATTGACCCCAAGGACAAAGGCAAAAATACTAGAGTGGTTTGCCATTTCCTTCTCCAATGTGTCCCCATTTTACAGATGAGGAAATGAGGTAAGTTGGAGTTAAATTATTTAAAAATTAATTTGTCAAAGGTCATCTAGCTAGCAAATGCCTGAGGCCAGATATTTCCAACTACAGATATAGTATTCCATCCACTACACACCTAACAGCCATTCTTCAACAGATAAATAAACAAAATGAACACTTCCCAAAGAAAGGAATATTTCAACTGGAAGGAATATTTCAACTCATTAATAAGAAGAGAAATGCAAATCAAAACAACCTAGAGGTTTCACCTCATAACTTGCAAATCGGCAAAGATGAAAAAAATTGCAATAGTCAATATTGTAGTGTAGGTGATTTAGAATGATAGGCACATTAATACATTCTTGGTGAAACTGTAAAATTTTTATAAAACTGTAAAATGTAAAACCAAAATATATAAAACCATTTTGGAAGGCAATTGGGAATTATGTAAATAAAGTAGCTAAAATGTCCACCCCCCCCTTTGAAACTCCTCAAGGAAGCCATACATAAGAAGGAAGTATAGATAGATAGATAGATAGATAGATAGATAGATAGATAGATAGATAGATAGATATAAAAATATTTATAGTAGCACTTTTTTGGATAACAAAAAACTGGTAATAAAGTAGATGCCCATGGATTGGAGAATGGCTAAACAAACTGTGGTAGATGAAGATGAAGGAATATTATTATTACTGTGCTTTAAGGAAAGATGGATGTGATGAATACAGAGAAACATGGAAGGATTTATATGAACTGGTGCAGAGTAAAGTAAACAGAGCCAAGAATGTAATATAAACAGTAACCATAACAATATAAATAGAATCATACATCAGAATCAAAAATTAATATGACAAAAACATAAAACAGGATTATAAAACAAATGAAGTGATATGACATTCCCCAACCTATCCCTCTGTGGAGGTGAGAAATACATAGGTGTTACACACTGCATACATTTTTGGGTTCTTTTCAGTGTATTAATCAGTTGTTCTGATTCCTCTTTTTTCCTCTTTATTTGTTTGTTATATTTTGTTATATGTTTATTTGTTATATCCTATGGTTCTTTAGGAGGAGGAGGGACGGGGGAGGAATACTTAGGATAACTATGATGCAATCAACAGAAAAGATCCATTTTTTTAAAACATGTTTAACATCAGCACAACCCAATAATCTTACTTTCTATAAAGTTTCATTTAAAAAGATGAATTTTAACACAAAATATTCTAAACTTTCAGTCACTTGCTCTATGTCCTCATCATAATTTTTCATCTTATTCACTTCTCTTATAGGATCCTAATATATGCTCAATATTTGGTTCAACATATATTCTTTTGGTTTGTATTACTTCATGAAGGCTTCTCCCTATTTCTTTTTATTCCTCATATTTGTCAAGGTTTAAAGAATTATGACATTCCCCAACATCTTTGTACCATGGTTTATTTAATCATTCTGCTATTATTGGGCATTTAGTCATGTTGGTTGATTTCTCAAGGTGTTTGTTGTTGCTGCTCAGTCCAGGATTGTTTTTTTTTTCAATTACATACACCAGTCCTACCAAAACCACAAAATCTCTGAACAGCTATCTGTTCGCTGAACACAGAATAGAGTATTATTTTTGATAACATTCTCAATATATCTTCCCAAAACTAAAACAATTGGGTGTTTGCTCTTCTTTTCCAATTTCTTCCCAACTTCATGACTATGACAGCGGTCAGAGAGCAAAACAGCTATTTAAAAAGGTTTTAGAACCAATTCGAGGGGTGCCTGGATGAGGGGACCAAATATTGGTCTTGGAGTCGAGAAGATGGGCTCGAATCCCATTCAAACATTTTATATCCATGTGGCCTTGGGCAGACTTTACATCTCTCCTCATCAGTTTCCTCATGTGTAAAGCATCAACCACAATTTTTTTTTATAAAAATGTTTTTATTTAATATTTTATTTTTTTCCAGTTATGTGTAAAAGCAATTTGTTTCCGAAATGTTAAGCTTCAAACTCTTTCCCTTCTTTCCTCCCTCCCTCATTGAGAAAGCAAGCAATTTGATATCGGTAGTCATGCAAAACATGTCAAAGTCACTCTTATTTCCTTGTCTCCCAGAAAAGTACAAAGAATGATGCTTGGACCATCCCAGATACCTATTGTCCTTCAGGTATTACAACATTACATGAAAACGGATCTTAAGCATGAAATATTTTAGGGTAAAAGAAGTCGATGGCTGCTCACATTACATGAATATGGGGTCTTGGACTTTAATCACTTGGCAAATGTCAGCTCATTAAGAATTCATTTGGTTTCCCTGTGAGGGAAATAACAGCACATTTCTTTTCAGATGGGCAGCCCAAGATAGCGCAAGGGAAAGATGCCACACAAGGTAGCAATGAGCCAGTGAGGCTAGGAATATCTGCCATTAGGGATTGGGAAGACCCACTGAGTCACAGCCATGTGATATTAGAACTCGGTATTCTCTATATCTTGCCTTACAGGTATATGAGTTCAAGAGGCATCACTCGTGTAGATGGCAGCAACCAGCCTGGTAAAGAGTCAGCCAATGACATTTACTGACCATCCATCACTTCCTAAGCACTCTTACCTAGAACATAAGACTTTGTCTTCTAGAAACCTTATGTTGCTCTCAGATTCTTGTAAAGCTCTGGGCACAATAGAGGCTTAATAAATATTTGCTGCATCTATGAAGGTTACTAGTCACTGCAAGGAAAATGAAAGATGGTTGGAACAGTTCCTGCCCTAGATAATAGGACAAAGAGAGGGTGGACCCCGCCTCTGAACCCCCTTACAACTGAGCTCTCATTGCTTGCCCAAACCCAATCCCCCCTCCAACTCCTTTCTCTGGCTCTGCAACCTCCAAGCATCTGTCAAACACTTATTGAGTACCTAGTATATGGCAGACCCTGCTTGGGGGAAAGAGGAGAGGTAGAGGAAAAGCTAGTGTGATGGTAAAAAGACAAGGTTTCCATTCTCAAGTAGCTTAGATCTAAATTTTGAAAAATTATAATTGAGGATAATTCCATCTATGTTAGCCAGTGTCTCTTTATACAAGGATCATGGATACACAGAGACCATCTAGTCCTATCCCTTTGTTTTGTAAGAGATGGATAGAGAGCTGAGCCTGGAGTCTCATTTGACCCTCATAACAATGCCCCAAAGTTGGTGTTGTTATAAGCCATGTTTTACAGTTGAAGAAACTGAGGCAAAGAGTGGTTAAGTAACTTGCCCAGGTTCACACAGCTGGTAAGGATCTTAGGCTGGATTTGAACTCAGATCTTCCTGACTCCAGGCCCAGTGCTCTATCCACCGCACCATCTAGCTGCTCTAGGCTCAGAGTCCTAATTTATAAAGTGACTCTTCAAGGTCAATGGGTAGTTTTTCCAATAATAGTGGCTGAAGGCGTAAAGGAAGCAAGTCTGCTTTACTTTGACCTTTGGAGTGATGACCATCAGTCAATCTTTTCCTATGCATGATGAACAATCTTATCCAATGTGACTGTGAAATCCTACAAAAGCATCCTAAGAAAACCCTCTGTATGACTTTGTCATCATATCCTCTCCTCATGATACACCTCTAATATAGCATGGTCATCTATCCACTTAACCAATATAGAATTAGTGCCCATCCTATGAATCTGTTCCAATAGGTTCTTCTACCTTTGTGACCTTGGACAGATCATATAACTTACCTGCACCTATTCTACTAGTGGCCCATGAGGTCCTGTCCTGCTCTCACAGCATTGAGGTCAAATCCCCTTCATTTCCACCCCCTACCTCTTCCCAATCCTGACAGATTGGTCAGCCCACCCATCAGTCATTGACAGGGATAGGTCTCTTTGGGACTGCCTCCACCTCCATCTATCTTCAGTGACAGTGGTAAGGTAGCAAACTCTTTGGCTCAACCATGGTAATGGTCTCCCCCACCTCGGGCCATTCTGTTCCTCTTCAATGTCCACACCACTTCATGAACATCTTCTCAATGGTAATAACCAAAGGTCATTATCTTTTCCGGCTCCAAATCCAATGACACTCTCAACTAGAGTGAGTTTCATTTCCCAGGTACAAGACTGTGATCACATCTCCCATTTCTCCTCTTTTCTTCCCTTCAAGCTTGGCCCCCAATGGAGCACAAATCCCAAGAACAGAAGATGTTTCCCGTTTCTTCCTGTCTTCCTGTAAACACATAAAAACCATCAGAGACCCACTAGTCATTGTTCCCTGGACACATGGAACTATTTAGGAACGGAAGGAGGGTCCTTAAACATCCATTCCAGGCCAATTGCCCGCTAAGTCTCATAATAGTTCTGCCTTTTGTTTTTGACCAGGGGCCGTAAAAAGCATGAAGAGATTCAGAAACATTCATTAACTTCTGTGTCCTGACTCTTTTCCTCCTTCCTCACCTTTTAAATGCCAGCCGCTCTGGTCGAGGGAGAGGATGGCTTCCGGGGCTGTCCTGAAGAACGCCTTCAGGGAGTGGCTTCAATGGGGGAAGAGAGGACAGTCTACTGTTATACCTATCCCAGGTCTTACCATGACCCTGGCTGCTTCTGCCCACATACCTTGTCACTGGTGAGAGGAAACACCTCCAGAGTCTTCCCGGTAATAATCACAAGTCCAAATTCTAGGGATTCCAACCTGGTCCCCCATCTTCAAAATGAAGAACTATGGGAATTCTTGATGGTTGTAAATTTTGTAGACCAAAGTTTATTAACCTGGGGTTTGTGAATGTGGTTTAAAATTTTTTTAATAATTTAATTTTAATATAATTGGTTACCTTTGTAATCCCATGTAACTTATTTTATGCACTTAGAAAATTATTCTGAGAAGGGGTCTAGGGGGCTTTGTCATATGACATACATATATAATTGTGCATATAAATGGAGGCATAGGTTTCCGTGTGTTTACATCTTTCGTAGGTATAGGTGTCTATGTCTAGATTTATGTGTATACACGTGGACACACATGTGCATGTATGTGTTTACACATGTATCCATATACATGCATGTGTGTATAACACATGAATACCTACATAGATGCGTGAGCCAAGAATCCTGGTATGAGTAATCTTTGAATGAAGAAAAAACCCAACACCAACTTACTCCCCCATCACTCAATAAGCATTTATGAAGCACTTACAACCATTGCTAAGTACTGGGTTTCAAAGACAAAAATAAAACTGTCCCTGACCTCAAGGAGTTTATATTCTATTAGCGAAGACAACAGGTGCACCATCTATTCATCATGATTAAATGACCCTCAACTCATCCAAGGATCTTTAGGATAGCAAAGTAGGAAGCTCAATTTTATGTGAGTAGACTAAGGATGGGATTTTGAATTCTGATCCCCTTTATATCTGCAACTCATTTCCATTGGAATAGCAATTCAATGATTCAATAATAGGCATGCATTAAGGCCTTCTATTAGCACAGCAATTGGCCAGGTTCTACGGGGTCACAAAGACATAATCTCTATCACAGGATTTCATGGGAAGATGTGACAAGTTCCCAAGTTGTATGCAAACACAACCAGTACAAAACAATTTCAGGAGGAGGAGAACATTAGCAACTGGACTGGGGTCTAGGGGTGGTGAATTGGTAAAGTCTTTATTAAGAGATGGACCATGAATGAAGAAAGGGGTTTGAAAAGGCGGAGAGATGAGAAAGGAGGGCATTTCAGGCAAAGGAAAAGAGTTTGGACAAGAATGAGGAGATGGGAGATGTATGACAAATTGAGGAAGCAGATAATAGACCAGTTTGGTTGAAATGCAGAAAACTTGAAGAGAAGGTATGGGAAATAAGTCTGGAAAGAAAAGTTAGAACTATAAATCACAGATCCAACCAATAAAAATCTTTGGATTCTTTGAAGGGATTAAAAAATAGAAAAATTATTCACCTAGAAAGAAATCTGTTTAACCAATATCCAGTTTAAAAAAATAGCACTTGGGGTGGCTAGGTGGCATAGTGGATAAAGCATCAGCCTTGGAGTCAGGAGTACCTGGGTTCAAATCCAGTCTCAGACACTTAATAATTACCTAGCTGTGTGGCCTTGGGCAAGCCACTTAACCCCATTTGCCTTGCCAAAAAAACCCCTAAAAATACAATTAAATAAAAGGGTCCCTGGGAAGTAAGGAGGTGATCAGGGAGTTGTTATTTAGACTTAAGGGCCAACTCAGAAATGTGAAGAAATCTCAACAAAATAAAAAAGGAGGGATTGTGTGGGATAAAGTTTTGAGATTTCTTCAGTAAAATATTATAGATTGAAATTGGTTAGCTATGTGCCCCTCCTCCCTTGACAAAGCAAACTTCTGGGATATTGTTGAAGAGTCAACTGACTTCATCTTGTTGATATCTGGAGAATCATTCAATTTCTGGGACTAAAGAGATAATCTGGTTTTAGTTTGAATTTTATGCTCTTTTCCCTAGATTAGTTTGCTTTCTTTGAATTCTATGCCCCTTTCCCTAGGGTAGTTTTCGTGTTTAGATTGTAAGACCACATTCCTCATTAATGAGGGTGGGTCAGTTTGGGGGAGGATTGAGTTAGGATAAATGTGATTCTTGGGCCTTTCGCTTTTGCCTCAATCTCTCTAATTGGTTGTGGCCTGTTTCTCGAGAAACGAATAAAGCCTTCTCTTCATAAAAAAATGGCACTTTATGGAATATAAATGTATTTTGAGAAAACTTTAATAGCAAGGCATTCTAGGAGGCTCTATTTTAATTCAATGGCTAAAAGTTTTTCTGTACTTAGTTCACTCTAACATATATAATCATAGCTTCTGACCTGATAGGAAATTTGGGATTGAGCTAATTCAACATCCTCATTTTATGAAGTGTTTAAACACCAGGCTAAGGAATCTTCTTCATTTCATCCCAGAGGTGATAGGGAAGCTTTGAACATTACTGAGCAAGAGGTGAATTATAAATATTAATTTGGCAGCTGTTTTGACATTAGACTGGAGAGAAGAGAGACAGGAAGCAATTAAGTCTAATATAGAAGTTGCTGGAAAAAATCCAAGTGATAGTCAATAAAGTCTGGAACCAGGGCAATGACGATGTGAATGGAAAGTAGGTAAATTTAAGGGATGTCATAGAGGTAGAACAGACAAATTTGGCAACTGATTGGACATAAGGGGTGAGGGAGAAGGAGTTGAAGGTGAGGCTGAGGCTGCAGCCCCCAGAGATTGAAGGATGGTGTCATTTTCAACAAAATTAAGAATATATGGAGAAGGAATGAGTTTAGAGTTAAATAAAGGCAAGAAATGGGCAAGAGTATTCCTCTAAACCCTAATAATTTCCCTACATTGGAACTGCAAATCAATGTCAGTGACTCCTGCAGAAACCCTAAGGGCACTAGCAACCCAATGGGTATGGCCCATTCCTAAGAGGACCAGCTTCTAAATGTGGTTTCAAGAACTAGAAATAACTTGAAGAATAGAATGTTAGAACTTGAGGGAATGGAAGACATTATTTAGTTCAAACTTCTTATTTTAAAGGAAATTGAGGCTAAGAGAGATGAAGTCAACAGGTAATAGCAAAGATAGCACAGGTATACTGAATTCCAATTCAGGACCCTTTCTTTGATTTCATGCAAGCCACTTCCTCCACTATGAAGAGTTTTTTTTTTTTTAATACGTTTTTATCCGGCCTCAGACATTTAATAATTACCTAGCTGTGGGGGCAGCCAGGTGGCTCAGTGGATAAAGCACCAGCCCTGGAGTCAGGAGTACCTGAGTTCAAATCTGATGTCAGACACTTAATAATTACCTAGCTGTGTGGCCTTGGGCAAACCACTTAACCTCATTTGCCTTGCAAAAAACATTAAAAAAAATAATTACCTAGCTGTGTGGCCTTGGGCAAGCCACTTAACCCCATTGCCTTTCAAAAAAAAAAACACCTTAAAAAATACATTTTTATAGGCTGCTTGGGAAACACCCATTTGACAAGTAGGGTATTCCAACTTTGTGCCATATTGACCAACATGTAACAAACCCAAATTAAGGCAAAACAGACAAAAACATATTTTGCTGGCTCAAGGAATAATTGCTCCACTTGATAAAGAAATTAAAATAAAGATGGTGTCTTTCCAGTTACTGATTCATTCCCCCACCCCACCCCAATACAATCCATCTTGGGTCAATTCTTGGGATTTGTCTCCCATTTGGTTTGTACCTGATTTTGTCCATCATTTAAAGATGGTTCTAGAGTCCAGAATCTTCCCCTGTTGTTTTTAGCAACTGCTCCTCAAAATAGATGAGCTGGTCCACCTCAAAACAGTCACTGGCTCGTGGCACCACTTTCTCCAAGGATTTCCTGATCTCCTCTTCACTGGCATTTTGTCTCCTGGCCTTCTTGAGGTAGCCATACACAGTCTCAAACACTTCCAGGCCCAGCTTCTGAATGGCTGATCTGCACATAAAGAAGGATAAAAAACTGACCATCTGCACATCCCTCTAAGAGACAGTAAGCTCCTTAAGGACAGGGGCTGTTTTCTTCCCCATCTCTTAATTCCCAGGACCTAGCATGAAACCAAGCATATTTCCTTCTGTCCAACCTTGTACTTTCATAAGTATTTAAGATGTCTCAGTGAGAACATTCCTCTTACCAATGAAGATTAGCAACTATTCTACAGCAGATTGAATTAGAGAGTTATTTGAGGTACTAAAAGGTAAAGTGACTTTTCCAAGGTCACACATTCAGAAATAGGACTTGAACTCGTGACTTATTCTTTATATACTGCACTACATTGTCTTGTACATCAGGTGCTCAATCAATTGAATCTAATTGAAGCTCAACTGAATTTCATCTTTAGGGCAGCCACTATTGGCTAATCTGATGGATCCTTTCAAGAGACCTTAATAATTATGTTAAAAATCAAAGATGGAAATATTGATATTGATATTGTAGGAATTCCTGTCCACACTAGAACAAGAAAAAATCCAGTACACAGCACACTACCTGGGAAGAAGACACTCTAGTGCCCTAATTGTTCTTCATTCTTTGCTACTAAAGAGGATCAATGACATGATGTCTTGAATGAATTAGATTTAAGTGAGGCAGAGCTGCACAAAGTCATCAGCCTCACTTTCTCTTCCAGAATCACTGAAGTTCAGAGACAAGACAAAAGTCAGGACAACTGGTGATGGCTTGGGATGCAGTGGATGACCTTGGTCCTTCTAACTTAAGGTCTTTCCCAGGCCTCAGTGTCTACACTAGAGAAGGAAAAAACAACCGAAAAGATGCTTTAAATCTCTCTCTGTGGTGCTTTTTAATGTGAGGGAAGAGACAATGTGAATTTTTGCACACAGAGTGAGATGGACAGGGAATCATGATGACTAGGGTCAGAATCTCACCTTACAGACTTCTTTAGGGCCTTTAAAATTGAGTTATCTCAAAAAAAAGGGACATCACTAATGTGCTGTTGGTAGAGCTGTGAGTTGATCCAACCATTTTGGAAAGCAATTTGGAACTACGTCTAAAAAGCTATAAAACTCTGCATACTCTTCGATCCAGGAAAAAAAATATTAGAACTGTATCCCAGAGATCAAAGAAAAAGTAGCTATTTGTACAAAAATATTTATAGCGGCTCTTTTTGTGGTGACAAAGATTTAGAAATTGAGGAGCTGCCTATCATTTGGGAAATGACTAAACAAACTGTGGGTGGTATTGTTGTTGGACTATTGTGTTATATTAGTATTGTGCTAGAAGAAATGACAAGTGAGATTATTTCAGAAACATTTGGAAAGGTTTACATAAACTGATACAAAATGAACATTGTACACAGTCGCAAGAGAACACTGTACGTACTCAGTGATATTGTACAATGATCACCAGTGAATGAACCAGCTATTCTGATCGATACAATGATCTAAGACAATCCCAAAGGATTCATGTTGAAAAATGCTATCTGCCTCTAAAGAACTGATATTGTCTAAATACAGATTAAAACATATTGTTTTCTCTTCCTTCCTTCCTTTTTTCTTTGTTTTTTTTTTCTTCCTTCCTTATTTTCTTTCTTTATTGAGTATTTTTGCACAAAATGACTACTATGGAAATATTTTACATGACCTATAACCTATATTATCAGACTGCTTACTATCTCAGGGAGAGTGGAAGGAAGAGAATAATGGATAGAATTTGGAATTCAAACTTTTAAACAAAATCTACAACAAATGTCAAAGATTGCTTTTACATATAAATTAGGGGAAAATAAAATTGAGTCATTTCTCATACAGGTTTCTTTTGAATCTATATATTTGTTCAAGTTCAAGTCTTTTTAGAAGGCATATTCTTGGTGCTTCATCTACAAAATCCAATTTCAATTCTCCCAAGCTTGGGCATGATCTTGGCCTATTTCTTAATTTTTAACTAAAGAATTAATGAAGGTTAAAGTAGGAATCTGCTTCCAGGGTGGAAGGGGCACACAGCCCTAACCTTAAGGGGTTAAGTATCAGAGATACTTCTAGGAATCTGAAAGTTTTCCATTTTTCTAAGATGGTATGATCTATGGAAAGGTATGTTTGCTACTTTTCTGGCCTGGGCTCTGTGAGTGACCACAAGCACTCTTTTCTTTAGAATTGTGATGAGGGTCCCTGCTCCACTCTGGCCTCGAGCTCTGATGTGTTAATGTTCCTCCTGGCCTTGGGACTGCCATCCAGGACTGCCTCCCAGGATCCTAGTATGGGCAAAGAAACAGTCTTGCCTTGGTGCTGGCCAACAGACCCCTGTGATCTCCTTCTGACCAGTTGCTCAACCCCCTTTCAGTCTGTGGGTTGAGAGTTCTGGAAGTAGCTGCTGCCACTCCTAGTTCAGAAGCTCCTGGTACATTGGAGCTGAGTCTGCACTGGTGCAGCCTAGGCTGGACTATGGTCTACCCTCATCCAGGTCTCACCCAAACCTTTCCTAATGACCTTCTGAGTTCTCTTGGACTGGAAAATCATTTCACCCTGTCCTTTTGTGGGTTCCGCTGTTCCAGGAATTGTTTTATGCCATTATTCAAAGATGTTCAAAGAGGTTTGGTGGAGAAATCTGGCTTGATGTCTTTTCATTGCCATTTTGGCTTTGCCTCCCTCCCAAAGTATTTTTTTTTAAAAACAAGTTCACAGATCTGAGGTTAAGAAGCGTTGTAAAGGATGATTTCTAAAGTCTTTTCCAGTTCTGAATCTTAACGTTCTATGAATATAAATTCTCTTCTACCTTTTGATGCATTTTATTTAGAGAATAATGAAGTTCATTGCTCCAGGGCCTTGATAAAAGGTCTTTCCCAGGTTCAAGGATATTAAGATTTTATTTGATAAAAATACCTCATTCCCCACCTTTCCAATTGACATGGTGTGTGCGCACACGCACACGCACATGCATACACACACACACACACACACCCTCCATTTAAGGAGGGTATACTGGGAAGCTGTTTCTGTGCCTCCCACCTGGCTATATTTTTGGATTTCAATAGAATTTCATCATCCTGCAAGATCATATTCTCTCTCTCTCTGACCAGAGAGGATGGACAATAGAGAACACCTCTCAGATCCTTCATTTAAAGAGGGTATCTCATTCTCTACCCAGCTATATGCCTCTAGATTTCATCTTCATATATCTTTTCAACTTCTTTGATCTTGCCTTATTAGATTAAAAGCTCCAATTATTGCCTTGTCTTTGCCTTTCTTTGTATCTCTACCCCTTAACACAATAGTAGATATTTAATATTTATTGACCTTTCTCACCATCCATTGATCCTTGTTTCTCATAAACTCTTAGGAGTCCACATGTAGGTGACTTATCTACATGGTTGGAAAAGGCCCAGGAAGTGGGTAGAGGGCTTTGTCCCATTCTGCAATGTTATGGCTATCTATGAGTTCCTCTGCATAAAGAACAGGTCAATTGTGCCACAAACATGTTCATTTTAAGAAAAGGAAAAAAAATGATGGATGTCATAGAATTGCCTTGAAAATATTACAGTGTGAATTTATTCTGACACTAGGAAAACAAGCTGCAGTTTCTTGCCAGTGACGCCTTCGGATATTTATGGAATTTGTAAATAGAAAAACTCTATTTAAGGGGAACTTGGTGGTGTTATCTAACATCCAGGAGGCACTAAGGACTCTCAACCCATCCCTAATAGAAGAGAAAAAGTAGTTTCTTCTTTATAAGCATTAAGAAAATTGATATTTTTTAAAGAATGCTTTAGAAATCTGCAAAGCATCGATCAGGGAACATTGGTTGTTTTCAGCCTCAGAACAGGTCAAAGACTACTGAAAGCAGTTCCTATTTTACAGAAGAGGAAATTGAGGTTCAAAGAGGTCAAGGTAGTAAGTGGCAGTGGCAGGGTTTGATTCTAAATCTCCTAGCCTTCAAATCCATAACTATGCTATGATGTCATCAACAAGCACTGGACCTGAAGCCAGGAAGTCTTGAGTTCAAATCTTCCCTCAGATATTAGATGAATGACCCTGGGAAGTGCTGTCTGTAAACAATTGTGAAGATACAGTGAGGTAATAAATGCAAAACTCTCTATAAAATCTTAATTAGCAGTTATCTCTTTTGTAAATAAAAAAATGAGGTAAAATGGATATATTCAAACATTCCAATGAATCTATGATTTCATTGATTCAGAAGTTCCTTTCAGTGGGTCAGATTGCGCCCCTTATCCATGTCTGTCCATAATATGTGACCCTCTACCCACCTTGTCCTGCATGTTCATCACATGGATTCTACCCAATGCTCTAGAAACTTTCCTTATTTTCCTCTCATCTTCTCAAAGATAACAGAGGACCTAACTTCTGGTTGACCCCCCCAGTATCCTTCACTTTTTTTTCCTTATAACCGGCCCATCTTCTTTTCCTATCCCACAAATCTTCAATGACAACTTTAATTCCTGATATTTCATTTGGAGTTCCTTTATATGGAAGCCTGCTAAGTCCCCTCGTCCTCTCTGTGATACTGCTCATCTTTATTCTTTGGATGTGGTTTGCTACCACAAAGCGACATTTAAAAAAAATGTTTAAATGATTATGACAAAAGTCCTTACATGGAGGAATTTCCTAGATCAGAGAAAACTGACAAATATCTTTTGTATTTACTTCTTTCTCATTGATCCCATCCCCCAAATCAACTATTCTCCTCAAGAGAATACTTCTACTGGTTAGAGATTGAGGCATGGCTCTGCTGCCAAAGTCAGCTTTTGAGTAAGTCCCCTGTTGTGGGTTGTATCTCTGGATATCAGGGATGTTTCTGTTCTCAAGTCTTGCTACGACTTGAACCCTAGCTTTTGCCCACTCATTTGAGGCGGCATGATAAGATAAAAATATCAGACTTTGAGTCAGGAAGAACTGAGTCCAAATGCCAACTCTGACCCTTGTAAGCTATATGACTTTGGGCAAATTTGAAAAATGGAGTTAAAGAATTTTTAGTATATTTCTCACAGAGTTTACTGTATAGCTTAAGTAAGAAAATGTGTATAACATTTTTTGAAATCTTTAAAGAGTCACATCAAAGTAATTTTTATTATTACTATTCTAATTATTGTATCATTGACTGATCAGTCTTAAAGCCCTCTAGTCCACCCCTTACTCATGATATTCCACAGATACAGTCATTTCTTGACTTGTAGACAATGCAAACACTACATCTTATCAATTTGGGGCATTTTATGGATATATTTATTCTTATCAAATCCTCTTAATATTTAATCTCTATTTCTAAACTTCTTCACTGGAGCCCAAGTCCCTCTGGGTTAGATACCATACCTGTCTAGTTCTGCAAGTATGTATATGCCAACAATCCTTTTTTAATCTATATTTCCCAATCACAGAGATAATGAGGAAAGAACAAAAAAGGTCATGTTTGGAATGAATACATTATATGTAATCAGGGTTGATCCAGGAACTTCCATGTTCAAATGCTAAAAATATAGATAATAAGAGAGTTTGGAGCCTGTGTAGGAGGAAAACAGTCCTTATGGAAAGAAATAGTTTTCTAGACAATCAACAGCTCTGCAGCCCACCTTCCATAATCCAAAAGCTAAGCCAGACCCTGCACGTGGATTTTAACATTTTATTAAAAAAATGTTGTTTCCTGTGGTCTTTATGGGTAGAATGCTGCAGCCAGAGAGAGAGAGAGAAAACTCCAACTTGGGATTTATTAAATTTCTTCCCTATTTGATCACCTCCCCACCATGAAAAAAGCACAGTAAAATCAGATTTCACTTTCTATCTGTGTAACTCACCTCTTAGTTCTTCATACACCTGTAAAAATGAGACTTAACTAGATGATCTCTCAAACTCTAAACTGATGATTGTATGTTCAATAACCTTATTAAATGATTCTGTGGCTGATCAAACATTAGCAACAGTCATATTTCATATTGGAAGTTCCTCTTCCTTCTTTATGATTTCTTTCCCTATATGATTCTATAGCTTTCATATATATAGCAGCTCTGCTTCAGGCTGAGCTAGTCCTACTGATGAGATATAACATGTAAGTACATATGAAGTAATTTGGGATTAAAGGAAAGAGCACTAATCACTAAAAGCTTAAGGAAATGTTCCTTAAAAAACACATCAGTCTATATTTCTGTCAGCTCTATAAAATAAGGGCATTGAATAAGTGGGAATCTGAATGAGGTGGAGGGGTTCCACAGGGAGGGAACAACCAGGAAGGATCATTCTGGAACTCAGGCCTTGGATGGGGAAGGGTCTTACCCTTCCTCTCCCTTCAATTATTCTGTATTCATCTTGTCTATGTTTGGTATCTATCTTCTGGAAAAGAAAATGGCAAAGCCAAGAAAACTCCAAATGAGGTCATGAAGAGTCTGCCATGATTGAAACCACTGAACAAGAAACCACTTACATGGGTGTATTTTGCCTCAACCTTCGAATGGTAATTCCGTGAGAACAGAGATTGTTTTATTCTTTGTATCTATATGTATGTTCAGGGGCTAGTACAATGTCTAGAAAAATATGTATTCTTAATAAATCTTTGTTGATTGATAGACAGGGCTGTGTGAATTGAAGCAATGAATAGCAAACAGGCTAGGCAGGAAAGAATAAAGGTATGCAAAAGCAAAGAAAAACTTCCTAACAGAGCTATCCAAAAAGGAAAAGGAAGTAGACTGTCTCTCATTAGACTCCTTTATTGTTGTAGACTGACAGAATCACAAAATGTAAGATATGAAAGGGACCACTGAACCAGATGGCCTTGTCTAGTTTAAGCCCTACACCAAAGAAATCCCTTTGAGATGAACTGGGAGTGGGTAGTAGTCCCTATTACCCTACTACTATATAAATAGCAGAAAGGAGAAAAGGAATGTTTTCTTGGTCCTCCTTTGGAGCTGGCTCTTGGAAAGATAAGAAGCCCAGGGGGCTTCTGGGGAGGGTCCAAAGTTCTGTGGAAATGATGGTCAGAGAGGAGGAAGCAGGATTGGGAGCCAATGTCCTAGACCCAATAGTAGTTCCCTAGTCTCTGTCTGAAGACCTCCAAGGAGGGGGAACCAGCTGTCTCTGTAGGCAGTCCATTTAACTTCTGGGCCATTCTAATGGTAGTCAGTTCATCTCTTGGCCATTTTAATCTATCATTTTTAATTCTTTCTTCTGGGACCAAAATAAGCACAAATTGAAATCATTCTGCACCTTCAAATACTTGAAGATAGCTATTATGATCCCTTATTTCCTTTGAGTTTTCTTTTTACCAGTTAAGTATATCCCCTCCCTTCAAATGATTCTCACATGGCCTGCCCCCATCCTGGGTTCCCTCCTCTGGACACTCTCTGTCTTTCTTAAACTGTGGCATCCAGAAATGAACAGAGGATGATGGGACCATCACCTCCCCATTCCTGGAAGTTACTGGAAGCAGAAACCATGTGTGTATTAGTTTTTGAGATTGTGACATCACATTATAGACACATGCTTAGAGCACTTTTTCTTAGAACAATTGCCATCTATTCAGGTCTCCACCATCTTAGAAGATTATTCGGTCCAGGTTGGACTGGGCAGCACCTGGGCTTCTTTCTCATTCAGATTCTGTGAAGACCAAAGGAGGAAAAGAGAAGGTCCAGAGAAGGAGAGGAGAGTCAGCCCAGAGACTACTTCCCACTTCCCAGCTTTGCCAAGGTGGACCTGAAGAGGACCCTCCTCTGATGTCACTCCAGCCCAGGTGAAACTTCAAAGTAAGAAGAGCCCAAAAGCTCTCAGTTCCCTTGTGGGTGTCACCAGCTGTAGGAATATTGCTCAACAGATTGTCATTGTCTGCCATGGAAAGTTAAATACAGCAGAAGCCAGCAGCTGAGGACATATTTTAGCATCTTGCTTCAAAACAATATTTAGTTGCACAGCAACAGTGAAAATTTAACCCTTTCTGTTCCCTGAGAAAAACAATGAGCAATATCTAATCATGGACAGAGAACAAGATTTCTTCTAGTTCTGATTGGAGCTGTAATTCATTTGTGGTGACTAAGAAAAACCAACACAAAAGTAAGAACCTATATGTAGCAGGGTCATATTCCTTCCCACCTACTCCCTACAATCAGGTCTATGGCATGGCTTCATCTGCCCTCTGTTCCTGCCCAGCTGATGCCAGATACAGGATGAGGTCCAGATTCTGGAGGGGAAAGGGAAAGAGACATGTTGGAGGGTAAAGTGGCACAGTCTGGCTCATGCCAACCATCAGGACTCATGTGCCATGGCTGCCAGTCCACCCATCTGCCCAAGTTCCTATTTCACTACTGTGTCCTGGTTTCTTTTATCCAGTCATATGATTGAGTCGTATGACTCAGCCTCTGACTTAGTTTTACACACACACTCACTCACACACAGACACATATATACACACATTCACATATGTATATATAGAGAAATACTATGTGTATGAACTATACCCACTCCTCGCCTCCATTTCTCTCATTTCCATCTTGTTCAACCTACCTGTCCATCCTACCTTATTCATAGCTCTCCTATCTCTCTTGGTGATCTTCATCCACTTCTACTGATCATCTCTTTGCAGATGGTTTCCATTTATCCAGCCCTCCTATCTCCCACAAGCTCTCATACTACATCTTTAACCATTTATTGGATATTCAAATAGGATTTCCTACAGGCATCTCAAACTCGACCTGTCTAAAAAGGAATTTTCATTTTGAGGTTCTGATGGCACCACCATCCTCCCCGACTCCCAGGCTGACAACTTCTTAATACCTCCAGTTTTCTCCCTCTTATTTAAGCCACACATCCTAATTTCTTGCCAAATCTTACCCTATGCTCACAATACCTCTTATCTATGCCCCATTCTCTCTATCACATAACTACCACACCAAGCTTAGATCACCTCTCACTTAGATCACTGCAACAGACTTCTGATCAGACTTCCTGCCTCAAATCTTTCTCCATTTCAACATCCTTCATAAAGCTGGAAATGTAATCTTCCTAAAGTTTGGATTTTACCATGTGACCATCTCTTCCTGCCCCAGGATCAATTCTGAAGTCTCTCTCAACCTGACTCCTTTTTACCTTTACAGTTTTCTTACATTTTATCCTCCTCAGACACTCAATGACCCATTGATTCTAGCCTCCCTGTCCTTTCTAAACATCACATTCCATCTCCACACCTTTGTCTTTACCATCACTCATCCCTGGGATGTTTTCTCTTTTCACCTCCTCCTCTTGACCCTAGTTTCCTTCAAGACTCAGATCAAGTATCATCTTATTTCCCCTTTAAAGGGGAAAGCTTCTATTCCATATTAATCTTCTGATTGACATGCTATCTTCCCTATTAGTACATACACTTCTTGATGGCAGGATCCATTTTTATGCTTCTAACTTTCTTTGTATTTCCAGTTCTTAGCACACTGTCTAGTACATAAAAATCATTTAATAATGTTTCCTGATTGATTATTCATCCCTGCCCCATGCCCTCTGGAATTTTTGTTTCATAGTGAACAAATTTCCTATTTCTATCAAAAACATCATCATTCTTCCCATAAGTCCTCCCACTTCCTTTTCCTATAGAGTTTGGCCAACTCAAATGGTTCTACTCTCTATTTTCCCGCCCCTTAACTTCAGGCTTTCATAGTTTCTTACTCAGATTATTGCAATGGCTTCTTAATTGGCCCCCTGACTTCTAGTATCCCCTTTTTATTCCATTTTCCAAAGCTGTTTTCTTCAAGTATAGATTGGACCATGTCATTTCCCTACTCAATAAACTTCAGTGGTTCCCTATTAATTCTCAGATAATAAACTTCTCTCTTTAGTTTTTAAAACCCTTCTCAATCTGGTTCCAACCTTTCTTTCTTGACTCAATGGACTTCCCAAACATAGTGATCCAGGCAAGCTGACCTTTTTTCCTATTCCTCACCCACAGCACTTTTTCTCTAGACTTTACACCCTTTGCACTGCCCATCTCCTGGGTTTGAATGTACTCCCTCCTTACCTCAGTTTCTTGGAATGCCTCTCCTCTTTCAAGATGAAACTTGGGCATCAATTTCTACATGAAGTTCTTCCTTGTCCCCTCAGGCTTTATTGTCTTCTCTCCCAAAATATCTTGTGCTGAACTACTACCACTTCTACTACTACTACTACTGCTACTACTACTACTACTACTACCACTATCACTACCAATACTACCACTACTACTACTACCATTACCACTACTACTAGTACACACACATTTATATATGTAGACATAGGCATATTTGTATTTTTTTGCTTATTCTGTACTAGTAAACATCTATTAGATGTACTTAGGTATCTATATGAGTATGCATATATACATTTATCTCTCTCTATATGTGTCTGTAGAGAAGTGTAAGGGACTGCTGTGTGTGGGAGTACTGGTCTGAGGAAGTAAACTCTCATCACCTGGTGTCCTCGAGCACCAGAGGTTGTATTCCTGTTGATTGGAGAGTGTCAGGGGAGTGGGAGTGGACCAAGAACTGGGGAGGATATTTAAGCACTTGTATTTGGTTTAAAAAAATGGAGAAATTTCCATCTTTGTCTCCCACCTCTTCAACATTCATCTGAGAACTTGACTTTAGCTGGACTGATTCAAGTCACAGTTTATGGCTAAAGGAGAAGCTAGCCGGTAGGCACTCAACAGAGAAGTATGTCCATGTGTGTATGCATACACACATATAAAACTAAATATATGTATATATTTATATGCACACACACACAACTATGTATGCATATAAATGATCTCTACTCTCAGGTGTAGAGAGTAGAGATCATTTCATTCTTTTTTCTTGTCTCTCCATTTCTTGGCACATAGTAGGTAGCTAATGAATGCCCAGTGTTTGAGATGTAAAACTGGTTGAATAGAAGCGCTGAAAATTTCTGAATTTATTTAGCACCAGAAGATGATAAGACAAGAACTCCTACAGAACAGGAACTAGGGACATCTGAAAATCCTCCTTATCTGCAGGACAGTCACATTTAATTTGTATCCCATTTTGGCTAAATTACAACTTTTCTTTGTAAATAGCAAAGATCATTTTCCCCATGGCTTCTTAATGAATACACAATTCCTTTATTGCATAAATCCTTTGATAACCACAGACAGCTCAGTAAGAGAAAGCCTTGGAAAGCCTTAAAAATAACTAGGGCAAGCACAGCAAAGGAAGAAAGACAATGTTTGGGCAGGAGAGGAGAAATGTTTTATAAGCCTAGGAAAAGAGAGTTGAAGAAAATAAAATCAATATCATTATTCTCCAGTGGGTTTCATTAACTGACTGAAATAAATTTGCAAAACAATAATCAAAGATGGCACCTGCTCCAGGAAGTCCTCAAAGTGATGCACTGAGATGGAATGGGAAAGGAACTTGCCTTTGGTCACTGAAGATAGAAGGAAGGAAACAAGCTATTAAGTTTCTACTTTGTGGCAGGCATTTTAAAAATATTATCTCATTTGATCTTCCCAACAGTCCTGGGAAGTAGGTACTATTATCATTGCTGTTGTTCAGTTATTTCAGGTGGGTCTGACTCTTTATGATCATATTTGGGGTTTTCTTGGCACAAATATTGGAGTAGTTTGCCATTTCCTTCTCCAGATCATCTTACAGATGAGGAAATCAAGGCAGAGGGTTAAGTGACTTGTTCATTTTACAGATGAGGAAACTGAGGCCAACAGGGTTATATTCCTTGCCCAGGATCATACAGCTAGGAAGTGTCTGAAGCTGGATTTAAACCAGGAAGAGGAGTCCTACTGACTCCAGACTTAGCACTCTATCCACTTTCCCACCTCACTGCCCAGGTACTATTATGAGCCCCATTACAGATGGAAAAAAATGAATTTAATGGAGGTTAAGTGACTTGCCAAAAGTCATACAATAGTTAAGAATCAGGGCTTCCTGACTCTAGGCTCAGTACTCTACACACTGTGCCACTGAGCTGCCTAAAAGAGATGTTGCTTTACCTGGGACCTGTCTGTCTGACAGCTGATCCTGTAATAATAGTGGTTTATTTCAAATGGTCTTGTCCTGTGGCTTAGTTCTTGACACAGAGGACCTGAACAGGTCATTTGGCTATAAATATGGAATTTTCTTTAACTGCAGGATGTTGCTTCCTAGAATACCTGGGAAACTAAGAACAACATTAGCCAAACCCACGAGGAAAGAAGCTCTGGAGAAATAAAATCTAATCACAATGCAATTCTGGTTTAATAAGACCAGTCTCCACATTTACCTTATTTGACTCCAAATCATTGGCAGGATGGGTAGTAAGGTGGTTAGAACATGGGATTTGGCATCAGAGAATCTGAATTTCAACCCTAACCCTGCTGTTTCTATCTCTGTGATACTGGGAAAGCTAAATCATTGCTCTGGGATTGATTTCTTAATCTGTAAAATAGGAGTTGGTATATTAGAAGAGAGGATCTCTGAGTTTACATATTTCTGACTCCAATTTCCCTAGGAAGCACCTGCAAGGTTCCATTAGCCTGAAGGGAAAAATAAGATGCTGTTCTTCTCAATTTCTTTATCTTTTAAAAATAAAACAACCAGCATTTCTAGAGCTATATCAAATAATGGTAGTTCTATAAATATCAACTATTGCAGAAGAGAAGACGGAGGGAATAAGCAGAAGCAAAATAAAATTATCTCTCAAATAAAATTATCTCTCATCTGTAAGATGAGAACTCCTGTGATACAACCAAACAAAGACAATAACTTCAGGAAAGTTGCATATCTAAAACAGACTCATAAAAATCATTAGTCTTTCTGTTTATTATTAACAAAACCGAGTAGGAGGAGATAAGAAACACAACCCATTCAAAAATAACCTCCAAGTATATAAAACAGCTGGGAGTGAGCCTACTAAGACATGCCAACCTCATGTGACTATAATTACAAAACAGTCTTTACAGAAAAAAAGGAAATCACCAATGAAAAAGATATTACTTGCTCACAGTTGGATTATGTCAAAGTAATTTAAATGATACTTCCCTAAATTAGTTTATAGATTTAGGGCTATACCAATCAAACCACTTAGGAGTTGGTTTAAAGAACTAGAAAAAATAATGGCAAAATTCATATGGAAGAACACAAAGTCAAAAATCTCAAGAGAAATAATGAAAAGAAATTAGGAATGAGGGAGACCCAGCATTGACAGATCTCAAACCATCCTATAAAGCAATAGTCACCAGAGCTGGTTCTGATCATAAAAATCTAAAAGCTTAAACTGAATGCTGAAGCAACTGAACACAGCAGCACAGTGTTCAATACATCCAAGAGCGGCAATCACTGGGGTAAGGATTTACTTATTCTCCCAAAACACTGTTAGAAAACTGGAAAGCACTTTGGAAGATCAGTATCTTACACTTTATTCCAAAATAAACTCCAAATGGATATGTAATCTAAATATAAAAAATTATAGAGAAAATTTCTTTCACAATTTGATAGAACATCTAAAAAATACATTTTATTTATATTTTTATCTTTATATCAACTCATTTCCCAATGTATTCCTTCCTTTTTACCTTCCAGAGTGTAACTTCTTATAACAATAAATAAAAAATGGAAGGGGAGTTGCAAAAACAAAGATAAGTGAAACAGTTCAGCAGAACTAACCAACAAACTTTCAAAGTCTGATGATATATGGGGAAACATCTTTTCACGTCTGCTTTGGAACCAAGCTATGTCTTTAAAATTCACCACTTTCATTTTTTGGAGTTTTTTTTAATTGTATTGATATCTTTTGTTTTCATATTATTTACATTTCCAATGTGTCTCTTTCCACTCCTCCTCCTACAGTCCTATCTTATAATAAAGAATTTTTTTCAAGTGTGTGTGTGTGGGGGGGGAACAAAACTAATCTATGTATGAAAAAGTCTGATGTTATATGAATTTTTCATACCAATAATCCCCTATCCCTGCAAAGAAGCAGAGGGGGAAAAGCCTTCATAAATCCTTTGATGGGACCATGGTTGAGCAATATCATTTCACAACATTCTATTTCAATTGTGTTTTTTGTTGTTCTTTCCACCTAAATTGTTGTAGCCATTGTGAATATTGTTTTCTAGTACTACTTCTAATCATTTGTATCCATTCATGCACATCTTTCCCTGCTACTCTGTGGTCATCACATTCAATATTTCTTACAGCCTACTATTATATTCATATGCATAATTTATTTAGTCATTTTATTAACAAGTGGATATCTACTTTGTTTCCAATTCTTTGCCAATATAAAAAGTAGTGATATAAATATTTTTGTGTATTTGTTCTTGTTCAGTCATTTTTCCATAACCAACGCCTCGTGACTCCCATTTGAAGTTTCCTTGGCAGAGATATTGGAGTGGTTTACCATTTCCTTCTCCAGTTCATTTTATAAATGACAAAACTGAAGGCAAACAGGGTAAAGTGACTTGCCCAGGGTCACACAGCTAGGTAATGTCTGAGGTTGGATTTGGATGCAGGAAGATGAGTATTCCTCATTCCAGTGTCTCCATGGTACCCTCAAGGAACTCATAATCTAAAGGAGGAGATAACCTACAAATAACCCTGTAACACAGTAGGTTCTTAATAAATGTTTAGTGGATTAGATTACAAACAAGCTAAAGTCAAAATAAAAAAGAAATTAAAAACCTAACAAAATAGGATATAAAGAAACCAAGGTCATCAAAAGGTCAGTAGTAGATTAAGAAAGAAAGGAATTAGATCCTTTGACTCTTGGAACTCATATTTTATCTGCTGGATCAGATTGAGCAAGAGAGGAATGAAATGAAAAACCATCTAGACTGCTTATGGCTATTGACAGCAGACCCCAAAGCTGTAATTACAGACCTCTCCACTCTTTCTCAGCTCTGGGTGTAATGCAAGGCTCTATCTCAACCCACCTAGGACTGGCTAATCTGCAAAGATTCACTTATTCCTCCCTAAGATTAAATAGGATAAAGGACACAATAAGCCCCACATCAATTTTAGCCTGCAGGAATGCTACCTGGGATGGAAGGTGACTGAAGCCAGTCAGTCCTCATTGCTTTCAGCATCTTGAGGATTTGGCTCCATCTACTCTATTCCTTCACTCTGAATGCTATACCAACCACAAGACATCTTTCCTATGAATGGAGTCGACTTCCTGTCCTTCTAAAGATGCAACTGCAAAGATACCTAAATTTAGCCTATTATGAGTGATTGGGAACAGAGAAGCAATCTCATTTTACATATTCTTTTGTTTGCTTGCTTTTTGGTGTTGGTGATGAAAGATGATACAGATAGGGAGGAGTGGTGGTACTGGAAAGGAAGGGCAGTTCTAATCAAACATTCCTAGGGAAATGTTTACAATTGAATCTATAGCTACAAATCTCATGGGGGGTGGGGTGGGGGGCAGTTGTCTGGTTTCTGTGTTTATTGAGAGGGAAGAATTAAAAGGATGGGTCTAAATTGTCCAAATCATTCACATTAGAATGATCTCCCCGCAGCTTAGAAGTCTTGGTACATCTATATTTGGTTTTGGATCTCCAGAGTCTGCCTATCTTATTGGCTGGGAAATGATCAGAGGTCTGACCCTTAATGTATGTTTATTGAATTCAAATGAATGAGACACTTTATTGTATAGATATTGATGAGATTTCAGTGATCATAAAATCAACCTTCTATCATGGGGAAATGCATAAAATGAATATTAAAATTGATTTAAAATGATTGGACAATGAGCTTTAATCAATTGGCCAGAAATAAGGCAACTGTTAGTAATAAGGAATTTAAAGTTGCTCCAGCACATGGGCAAAGGTTTTGGAAGGACACAGGATCATTTCCCCTGCTTCTTCTAACTATTTTGGGAAATAACTGATCCTGTCACTCCAAAGTAAGGAAGATGGTATTCCCTCCAACCACATAAATCTCCTTTCTTAGCCAAAACCCTTGGGAAAAAAGGCCTTCCACTTCTAATTTTTCCTCTTACTTTCTTCCGAACCCATTGCCATTTGGCTTCAAACCTCACTCAACTGAAACTGCTCTCTCCAAAGTAACCAATGATTCTTCTAATGGACTCTTCTCCACCCTCATCCCTCTGAGCATCAGACACGATAGACCATCCTTTTCTCCTGCGTATTTTCTCCTAGCTTGAGTTCTCATGCTGTTGCTCTCCCCAGATTAGCACTTACCTATGTGAAAGCTCCTTTGCTGATTGATCACTCATATCATTCCTACTAACTGTAAGTATTCCCCAAGACTCTGGTCCTGGCCCTGCTCTTCTCAATCCTCTTACCTGATGATCTCACAAACTCCCATGGGTTCAATTGCATCACTAGGCAGATAATTCTAGCTCTACATAACTAGTCTTAGTCTCTCTCCTAAGCTTTAGTCCCACATCACAAAATAATGGTGAAAGATAGAACTGTCTGAGACAAAGAAATCTAGCAGGAAGTGTTGTTCTTTATAAGCTGAAACTTAACATGGATCACATTGCATAGAAGGACTTTTGGGAGGGGCCAAAAAACCCATCAATTTGAGGACCCCTGAATTACAAAGATAAGCAGATGGGTTATGAGCACCATCTTCTGGAAGAGGGGTGAACTGGGAGTAGGTTGAGTGCCGGGAAGCAAGTTTTGCAAAAAATAACATCAGTGGTAAGATGACCAGAGCTGACCACTGCCTTCTGGAAGTGGAGGACAGCTACACTTCCCAGGATTTCTCTCCCCCATGTCTAGGATCCAAGGTTCCTCCCCTCTTTCTAGCCAGGAAATCATATCAGGTTTGGTTGGAGAGTGAAAATCCAATGAGAGAATAATTCTGCATCATTTCATCTCCAAAGAGACCCTTCTAGGTTGGGTCAAAACAGCAGAAGATTAGAGCAGAAACTAACACCAATAATATAAATAGTAAGACCTACTACAAGGAGCAGGGAAGTGGGCAAGGTGAGATCCATCGATAGCAAGGAAACAAGCCTTGAGTGCTTCCCACCAGAGCTATACCTCAACCAAGGTTGTAGCAAATGGAGGCTTGCTTGTTGTGTTTGTTGAGGGAGTGTCTGTTTGTTGGAATAAACTTTTAAATAAAACGTTATACTTTGAGCCTTGAGGGCCTCTCTGCTTATAAAAGGAACTGTAACTACTCTTGGGGAGTACCAGATGATTCATTCCCAAATTATATGTGTAGGGGCAATGAGCTGGAGATGTCAGAAGCTGACAAAATATTCCTGAGCCCGCCATGTCAAGAGGGAAATTCCAACACAAGCGTCATCCCATATTTAAGATCAGATACTCCATTCTGGATCATATCTGAGCATTTATGTCTGTTTTCATGTTGTCTTTCTCTCTACCCCACTACAGAACTGGATTATGGTGATCAAAGAATTTTCAAATTAGATTTAGAAAGTACCCTCTTCATATTATAGATAAGAAACTGAGACTCAGAAGGGGTAAGTAACTTGTCCCGGGTCTCATGGGTAGGAAGTGTTTGAGATGGGATTTAAACCATCTCATAAAATGTGAATTTGGTGCTAAAGTTTCATTTTTTAATGAAAAATGTCCCTCCCTGCAATTCCCATACATTAACTGGGGAGCTATTATTTTTGTTACCATTATTCTTATCTTTTAAACTGCACCTCGGGGAAGCAGCAAACACCAATAAGAGAATAAAGTGGGAAAGGTTTGTTTTCTTGGTGGGGGGGGACTGGGTGGGAAGTGTTGGAGAAGGTTTTTTGTGTGTGTCCTAAACAGGGGAGAGGTAGGCAGAGATCAGAGGGAGGGATTTATTTTTAACCAGCAAGGATTGGAGAAACTGGAGGTGTCAGCCAGAGGAGTGGGGATAGTGTTGTTTTTTTAAACTGGAGTGAGGGAAAGCAATTGG
The DNA here is from genome assembly GCF_037893015.1 of Macrotis lagotis. Taxonomy (NCBI): domain Eukaryota; kingdom Metazoa; phylum Chordata; class Mammalia; order Peramelemorphia; family Peramelidae; genus Macrotis; species Macrotis lagotis. Next base: position 39,168,789 of record NC_133664.1, on the reverse strand, counting down.
ATCGGGGGTTTTATTTTTAAAAAAAGAAATATTGGGAGAAATGGAATGAATAACATTTTGTTTTCTGCATTTGTTTTAAGGGAGGAGTTGCAGGAAAGGCCAAATGAGGGGAATGGTCTCTGGTTAACTTTTTAAATGAGTAAAAAAACAAAGTACTTTTCCTTTATAAATGTATTTTTAGTGGAGAGTAAAACCAGGCCAGAAGTAAGTGGAAAAATTGGCTAAGAATTCATTTGGTATTCAGGGAGTTCAAAGAACACAGTAAATAGGGAAAGGCAGCAATCATAGTATTTTAGGAGAATGTAGAAATCAGCCCTTTAGGAAAACCAGATTTTATTTGATTAAGAAAACTCTAATCAGCCAAGGAGATTTGAAAATAAAATCCAGAGGACATGAGTCGATGATGTAATTTAGAAAGTATTATTTATGAAATGTGGATGTACTTGGGCAAATGTTCAATGATATTTTCAATAATGAGCTAGGATCCCCCACCTTGACTGTCCCTCTCATTCTGGACTATAGCCAACAAAAGAGCATGGTGACTGGTGTTAGTAAGCATATTGTCTTCCTTGATTCCCCTTAGACCTCTAAGGCATTCTCAAGTTTAAATTGGCTTAAATTTCAGCAGCAACCTTTTCTAAAGATGGTGATGAGTGCTTGACATTATTAGATGGTCCAGTTACATGGGGCTTCCAATTTCCATTTTATCATGTAATATCCAGTGTTGGCATTCTTTGGGTTCAAGGGACATTTTTTTTCATCTAAAGCTCACACCTGAAAGTGCCCTACAAATATTATTTGGTGAAAGACCTTACACATTATTCTTCCTGTTAGATTTCTAGGGAAAGTGAGAACAGTTTGATTTCTGTGGGTTGAAAGCATAGCTTTAAAACAATTTGAAGGCTAGCAGGAAGGGAAAAAATCTCAATTTCCATTTGTCATCCAACCATCTTGCAGCTCTACTTTTAAAACTTGTCATGTTCTATTAGAATGCATTTTGAAAAAGACTGGGTTCTAGTTTCCACTGAGATGCGTATAACCCTAAACAAAATTATATCAAATCTTTTGGGGGGTCTAGCATACAAAAACAATGTATTAAGAGGGAAGGGAAATTATAGCCCTCTTATTGGGTTATACCATACAGATGTGGCATTCTAAATGGAGTACCTTTGAAAATCTATGATTCTGTCCAAGGATAAGAATGTTGGAAGTTAGGAGAGCAAAAGGAGTATCAAAAAAGCCAAATCCTTCATGAAAAAAAGTTTTATTCCTCCATCCAAAAGCTTGTTTAAAATATAACAAATCATCCAGATTTCTTTTTCTATAAAGATGAACCATCACTTCTCATCCAGCAAAGGTGCTTGAAATTGAAGACCCAGCGGCTAGGTGGCACAGTGGATAGGGCACTGGCCCTGGAGTCAGGAGTATCTGAGTTCAAATCTGGCCTCAGACACTTAATAATTACATAGCCATGTGGCCTTGGGCAAGCTACTTAACCCCCTTTGCCTAGCAAAACAGAAAAACCCTAAAAAAAAAAAAAAAGGAAATTGAAGACCCAGGGACCTAGGAAGGGATTTGGGGTGAGGAAAAAAAATATGTTCTACTCAAACATGGGGTGGGATGGCAGGGGAATACAGGGCTGGAAGAAATCAATAATGAATAAGAGTAAGGTATGTGAGTTAGGTTTCCCAATGTGGTTAGATAATCTTAATTTAAATTGTGACCATCGTCCAATCTTATATCCAGTTTTAAAGGCTTTCTCCCCCCCCCCACCCTGAGACAGTCATTGGTCTGAATCATCAGGGGTACAATCCAATCGATATGCCCACCTCATATCACTCTTTAATGCTTTCCCTGCCCTAGTCAAACCACTTGTGTTAGGCTGATGAGCCTCAATTGTCACAGTGGGAGTATATAAAAATATGCATGGACCTCATTAAGAAAGTGCACTTGTGGAGGTCAGAGACCCTAGGTCAGCCTAGGACTAGATGGAGGACTAGATGGAGCAGGCCCTCAATCTAATCTCAGATCTGGCATCTTTAGGTATGATGATTGGTGTGGTTGATTCCTTTATCCCCCCCTTTTATCTTACTCTCACATGCCTGCACAAAGGCTCAACAGCCATAGACAGGTCCCAATCTTTGTAAGGAATATCTTTAAGAAACAGCCTCCTCGGGGTGGCTAGGTTGCACAGTGGATAGAGCACCAGCCCTGGAGTCAGGAGGACCTGAGTTCAAATCCGGCCTCAGTCACTTAATAATTACCTAGCTGTGTGGCCTTGGGCAAGCCACTTAACCCCATTGCCTTGCAAAAAAAAAACAAAACTAAAAAAACCCCAGCCTCCTCCCCATGGAAACCAAACTCTCAGGGATTTCTTACATATTTAATAATTTATGTAATTTAATATTATATAACAGATTATATACAAATATTATATATCATATAATTTAACATCTTATTTACTACTTGTTAATTATATTAACATATTTTTAAATTGTTTAATAATTCTACTGCTATATTTAACATAAGCTTTCATATAATAGATTCTAATATTGTAATAAATTACATTTGTCATATATAGTATTTGTTCCTTAATTTCATTAATTTGTTCCTTAATCTCAGTGGACAACAGGCTGATATGTTTTTCTAGTCAGAGATATTTTAATGATGTCTTTTATATTACTTTTTGTACACAAATAACTCATAGTTGCCAATATGGTGGCCACTGTTTACCTCATGATGCTTCTTTCCTTTCATTCTTAGATCACTGCTCATTTCAGTCCTTCAGATCCTGTGCTGTTACACAAATCACAGCCACCAAGAACTTCCCAAAGGAGACTGATGTTCAAAGAGCTGGGTGTTTGTGTCAGAATATAGTTTGGAAGCCCCACAAATGATATACCATTTTCCAGAAGGGATCTGGTCTCTTCTTGTCTTATTTGGAGAAGGTCCATCTCATTCTCCATCTATAGTTCTGTGTGTGTGTGTGTGTGCGTGTGTGTGTGTGTGTGTGTGTGTGTGTGTGTGTGTGTGTCCACATCCATGTGCAGGCACCAGCTTAGATCTGTGACTCCCAGTATGGAAATTTCCTTCATTGATGTAGATCAATAACTCAAATCTAAATCAAAGTAGGAGAGTTTTGCCTAGAGCACTGAAAGGTGAAGTGACTTTTCCAGGGTCACACAATCAGTATGTGTCAGAAGGGGATTGATCCTGAGTTCAGGTCTTAAAGGCTCTGAGCCTAGCTCTCTAATCAGCTGGTCAACTAGAGACTTGTTCATCCAGTTTCTTCCCTTCTTGAAGGCAATGTCTCTTGTTTTTGTCTTAGTATTCCCAGTATCATCTATCATGCTGCTTCCCACAAAAACTGGCATTTCATTAACATTTATTGTGAAGGTCATAGTGTGAACCTTCTTCATTCATCCCCCTTTCACCTTCATGTGGATGGAGAGCTCAATCTCCTTTCTGCTGCTGTAGATTTCATTGAGGAGACATATCTGCATTCATAGTCTTGCTCGCCATATTAAACAGTACATTAAATACATAAACAGACTACAAGGTCTCCACAGAAAGAAGCATTTGTCAACAGCTGAGTTCAGAAACGACCATCCCTCTCCAGCCCCTGAATCACATGTGTGGGTGTTACATTATTGACCTCCTTCTCCTGCTCTTCCTCCTCTCCATCCACTGCAATTAGCTTCTCAAACCAAACTGGAAAGAGCCAGACAACTGGGGAACTGTAATGATTGGGTATCCTCAGGAGCTTTTACTTCCAAAAAGTTCAACTTTCTAATAGAAATTGCAAATGTAATTAATTTTTAGTAAAACTTCTTTACTGAGAATCTAGAAAAGTGTCCCAGAGATGTTCATCAAGGAAAAGAAGGCAAAATGAACAGGCAACAGGAACCCTTTCTGACCTAGGATCCTAGAGGTAGACAATGATATCTTACTAAAATTTAGAAGCATGCTAAGAGGTCTCTATTTCCATGACTTATAAAACATTTTTAATAGGGTGAAAAAAAAATCACGTTAATGAAGAGGGCAATTTTATTGCCCAGTTCATGTTTGGCCTGGGTAAGTCACTTAGCTGGTCAGGACTATGCTGCCATATCTCAACCATTATTCCCTTTCTCCCTCTACTGAGGTAAGTCTAGGGTACCCACCCAGAGTGTTCACATGGACTCTTTGTGCCCAACCTATGGTAGAGCATTTCAAGATCCTATTGGTCTGATCAGCCACATTGGACACACTGTCATTTGTCTCAAACATAATGAGGTCATTTTGATTTTCTTCGAAAAGATAAGAACCAACCCTTTGGAGCCTCTATTTTAAGAAAGGACCCCAGACTAGCCTCTCTTGATCCTCTGGATTTAGCTATCGTGTAAGCTGGTACAGTACTCCTGCATGGGTACTTCCTTCTTCCTTCCCATGTCCCCACCTCTTCAGCTTTCCCCCATTAGAATGTAACCCCCAAGAGGGCAGAAAAGGCCTTTTTTTTGGCTTTGCTTTTATTTCTAACCCCATCACTTAGCAGATAATTGTTTAAGGACTAACTGCTGAGTGACTCTCAGTTTCAGTTTTCTTATCTGTAAAATTTTAAAAATTCTCTTTTGGAATCAAATGATTTGATGTAAATAAAAAGCATTATCAGACATTGAACAGGATGTTATCTAGATAGATCTCTACCCCCCCAACCTGAGACAAATATAGTGTTCTCCATGAGAAACAGGGAAAGAATGAGAAACAATGGAAAGAATGCTACTGTCCCCTTATTGAAAGATCTAGGGTATTGGCAAATCAAGTGGTCTTCCTCTAATTATTAGGGTTAGAGTTCACTGAGTTAGCATGAAAAAGTAATGTAGATTCTAGACTAATGTTTAGCACCTTCTCTTTCACATGGAATAGCCAATGGGGAGTCAGAAACCTGTAGGCAGTAGTGGCAAAGAAATGGAAATTGAGGGGATGCCTCAATTGAGGAATGGCTAAACAAGTTTTGGTACATGAATACTATGGAATATTATTGTTCTATAAGAAACCATAAATGGTTTGTATCTAGAGAAGCATAGAATGAGTTATAGGATCTGATGGTGAAGGGAGTAGAACCAAAAGAACATTGTACACATTAACAACAACATTGTGAGATGAACGACCTTGATGGAAGCAGCTCCTCTTAGCAGTTCAGAGAGCTAGGACAATCATATTGGATTGGCTATGGGCAATGTTATCCCTATCCACAGGAAGAAAAACAAAACAAAACAAAAAAAGAAAAAACATTCAGAATCTGGTGAACACTTCATGAAAATTATCTCTTAGGTATCTCTTTCCCTTAATCCTAATTCCTCATGCCAAAAATAGCTAATCTGTAAACATGTTTAGGGGTTGGGAAGGGAGGATGGAAGGAAATTTTGAAACTTAAAAATATACATATGTATATGGATAAAAATTATTTAATTAATTGTTTGAAAAGCAAACAGAAAAAGAAACCTGTACATATTATTTTGAGGGATCCTGCTAAATGCCTTTGGGGGGGGATGCTCTGGGATAGACTTACTCCCAGATTAGGATTTTAATATTCCTCTGGAGTGTGGTGGCCTGCTACACCAGAATCTCACTCATTTCCTCCAGAGAAGGTGGCACCAGATATCTTCTTCCCAATTATATGTAAACTTGCCAGTGTTAAGTTTTGTGAAATACAAAGGATCCGGGGCAGGGATGGGTTGGGGGGGGGGAGTGAATTACTGTCCAATAGCTCCAAGGTTCTCAGGGATGATTGCAAAATGATTATCTGATGATTAACTGCATTGGGTTTCCTGTTTTTATGGTCAATTCCTAATCATAGATTATTAAAGCGCACTTTACAGCATCTCTGTTCTAAGAAAAGCCTAGAGAATGGAACAGCACCAGATGATGACGCACAAGCTAACCTGTAGTCTATTTAAGGCAGCAATGAAGGACACATCATGATCCTAAGGAGGCTCGTGGACATTATTCATGTTTTCTGATCCTACCAATGCAGACAATGAGACTTCCTGGGCCATGGTGGTTGTGCTGCCCAGGCTTCCTGCCTGAACTTCGTCTCCCTAGGAAGAGACCCCCAAAGCCACCTTGCCTAGGGACACAGAGCTGCTTCTTAAGATTGGGCTGTAAGGGCAAAGGGCCCCCAACACCAAATCTTCAGGGACTGAAAATCTGTATTAAGGAAGCACTTAATTCTTCGTTCTGACTTTGATATTTCATAACAGCTATCACTGGGACAGCACTTTTAGATTTGCAAAGTGCTTTTTAAAGAGGCTCTCCTTTAATCCTCACAGCCACCAGGGGAAGCAGGTGCTGGTATTATTTCCTTTTAAAGATGAGTAAACTGGGGCAGAGAGAGGTGAAGTAACTTGCCTTGGGTCACACAGATAGTAAGGTGAATTTCAAACTTGGGTCTTCCTGTCTCCATGTCCACTGTGCTACTCAATGGTCTTGTGGATGTAGTGGTGCTTGATCCAACGCTGCAGATCTCAGCCAACCTTGCTTTCCCCTTCTGGTAACGATGTCCTTATACCAGGGTCCACCCCACACATTAGGGGTCTTTTTCTAGATTCCTTGACATTGTGTGGATACCAACAGAGGACAAGGCCATCACAGGATCATAGAATTACAGCTGGAGGAACTTCAGAGTCCATAGAGATCAAACCCTTCATTTTACTAATAAAGAAACTGAGGCTCAGGAAGGTCAAGTGACTTGTCCAGGGTCACAGATCTTGTGAGTCTCTGAGGCAGGATTTGAATGCTCCCCGGTATGGCATTCCATCCACTCTGCCACCTAACTGCTTAGCATTCACACATACATACATGAACACATATATACTTATATACATGTATGCATGTCATCTCTACCTATTGCATATCCCTGCCCTTTAGAACCTTGAAGGGAGGGGCTCTTTCTTATGTGTTTTTGTATCCACCAGAACTGATGTCCTCAGGGAAAACATATTTACCTCTGTGAGTGTGTGAGAGCATCTGTCTCTCTCTTCTTTCCTTCTTTTCTGGACTTTGTTACTGTGGGAATTTATTTTGCATGATTATATTTGTGGTGGTTTCTTGTTTTTCTTCCCTTCTTAGTAGGTGAGGAGAGAGAGATTTTGAAAATAAAATAAAATTTAATTTCAAGAAGATAATAGCTTGGATAAAAGAAACTATTTGAAATGTCTCAAATTTTCTTATTCGCCAATTTCTGCATTTCTCCTGTGATAACCATCAAACTGCACATAAACACACCTGGAGCCTTTCCTTTGAAGACTTGAGGAGTGAAGAGATATACTCTTCTTTGACAAACAGAGCTAGAAATCCAAGGATGTGCATTCTAGAGTCTTGGCAGCTTCTTCTCACATTTAGGATGGAAAGGCAGTTTGCCATTTAGAGGGGAGGAAATTCATGAACATGGGATAATGAAAGCAAACTCTCTCTAAGGCAATAGCATAGCCTCTCATGCAGGCGTCCTACTGCTCCTTTGACAGATGCCCTCCAGTTGAATTTCTTTTACTGTAAGAGGAAACAGCTCAACCAGCTATGGCAATATTAAAATCAACTTCTTTCTTGCCTTCTATCTCCAAAGCCCACCTGCTTGGAACCATCCATACAACTGTTAGTTAGAACCATCTGACACAGGAGCATGTTTAATTATGAATCTTATCTGTAGAATGGCAAAGTTATGCAGAAAGGTGCTTCTCTTCCTTGATAAAACCATTCTGTCATCCATCATATTCATATTCTGCAGGCAGATTGGACTTCTTTTGGCCACTTGGATGACCAAAACTCTTTCATTGGTGCTTCTCTCTCCTCTAATTGCTTTTCAAGCCTTGATGATACAGATTTTGATTTACAGTAAATAGTTTGTTTTGCTCTTTGTGCTCCTGTGACTTGGTGGATCACCTAAGACTTTTAGCTTCCACTTTCATTTATTTATTAGTAAGGGTGTCAGGAACTTTGGATAATTTTGTTTCCTGATTCCATTCCACATGAACTGTTTTTCATTACCTTTAATCAGGGGTTTAACTTAGGACATTTCCCAAGGCAAAGACTGGCTAGATACGAAGGTAATTTTCCATTTGTCTTTCCACAGAGCTGGGAAATTCTTCAAGCTACTTCTCCCATGGTGGTATTTGATGCTTGTCCTTAGAAGTATTCAGAGATGGTGTTCCTTTCCTCCCATCGCCCTTACCATGGCAACAGCTACAGCATGGGTTATTATGCAAAGGTGCTGAAATGTGTTTAGACTCTTCAATAAATATTGAGGAAGAATATATTTTTTCATAACAGTGATAGCAAATTCGAGTTTTTATTTTTAAATTATTCTGTTCTAGCATAATTAGTCTGTTAGTTGGATTCATGCCGTCAAACTCAAAAGGGGTTTATCAAAATTCCATTCTCCTTAAAATCACTGAAGATCCCTATATTACTTTGCCCCAGGATTGCATTATTAATACAGCTGGAGTTGGTGTTAAGTGGGAGATTTTTAATGACTTCAACTTCTTCAGCTTTAAGTAACTCTTCAATTTCTGCCCTTATTTTATCCAATCTGGTCTTAGGAATTAAGTTACTTTTTTCTGATTGCCCTACATTGATTTGTAATACATGACTGCATACTTATTTCTGAGGATATTACTGACAAAAACCTAGAGCATCCTTGGCTATGACTGGTGAGAACTGTTTTTAGTTTTGTTAGGAAAATTGCAATAATGATTTATATTTACATAGCACTTTCAAGTCTAGGTAAACACTTTGTGCATAATCACATCATTTAATCTTTGTATCCATAAGCTTAACTTTTCAGCTTCCACTTTCAATTGTTAATTAAAGTATCAAGGATTTGTCCAGGGTTATATAGTGTTTGAAGTCAAATTTGAACTCAGGTTCTTTTGACTCCAGGCTGGGTGCTCCATCCACTGTGCCACCCAGTTGCCCCAGCAATATGTTTATGATGGAACACGGTGCATAGTTCTGACCACTCCAATCCATTCTCCCCTCAGCTGTCAAAGCAATCTTCCTTATGTTCAAATCTGACCAAGTCACTCTCCTCCCCCATTCAATCAATTCCAGTAGCTCCCTATTGTCTCCAGAATCAAATTAAAAATTTTAAAGCCCTCCATGACTTGGCTTCTTCCTACCTTAATAGTGATTTTAGACCTTACACCTCCTCATCTACTCTGTGACCCAGTGATGATGGTCTCCTGGATGTTCTTCACAAAGGACATTCCATCTCCTAACCTGGATGTTCTTCACAAAGGACATTCTACCTCCTGACCAGTGAAGACTGGCTGTCCCATGTGTAGAATTCTCTCCTGTTTCTTCTCTGCCTCCTGGCTTCCATGATGTCCCTCAAGTCTTAGTTAAAATTTTAATTTCTGCAAATTACTACCTTTTCTCTGTTACTTATCTCCAATTTATCTCTCACACACACACATATGCACACACGTGTGTGTGTGTGTGTATATAAATACATATTATTTGAATGGTTGTCTGTATGCTGTTCCCCCAGCCCCCCAACTTACATCCCTTACTGATATATACTAGCCACTTGAAAATTTATCGCCTGAATAATCAATGTATTTGGGATTTTAGTCTGTTTTATATATACTTTAGGTTTTCCTGTTTTAATGGCTAACACCATCTATGTATTCCTAGTAGGTGGGGTTTTAGAATCTGTAATGTGTTCTCACAAGTCTTATCTCCTTATGGTACCAGAATATAAAGAAGGACTGCTCACTCTGCTGCCCTTCACGTCACACTGACTATCACTGTGGTTTGCCCCAATATTTAATACTGTTCCATTTCCAGCTTTTCATAGGAAATATGGAGTACAAATTGTGCTTTAATAATCCTTGATTAAGCATTGATCATAAACACAGAAAACCAAAACACAGTTAATTAACATACCTCACAGGGAAAGCTACTCATTAAATCAATCAAGGATTTCACTGCTAATTTGGTCCAGAGATCATTAATATAAGAATCTGCATTCTCACATTGCCCTTTTTTAAGTGTAGGAGTGGTTTTAATATTCACATTTTGAATAAGAATCAGTGATAAGCATTATTTTCATCTCCACTAGATTTCGACAGTAGAACCAGAAGAAATAGAAATAGAAGTTACAGAGGCAAGGTTTAGAATGATAACAGGAAGGGGCATCTAGGTGGTGCAATAGAGCACCAGGCTTGAAAACAGTAGGACTTGAGTTCAAATCCAGTCTCATGTTGTGTGACCCTGGGCAAGTCACTTAACTCCAATGGCATCCAAGGAAAAAAAAGCTGAGGAAAAATTTCATAATTGGAGCTGTCCAACAGTGGAATGATCTGTCTCAGTCAATAATGAGTTCCCCATCACTAATGATATTTAGGCAGAAGCTGAATGATCACTTATTGGAGGTGTTTAAGGGGACATTCATGTTCAGGTACAGATGGCTGGTCCTTACTCCTCTGAGAAACACCAATATACATTAGAGTTTAAGACCCTCAAGGAGAAGAACCATAACTTTTATTTGCATTGTGACTTTTCATGGCACCAACAGCTATCCTCTGTAAACAACAAGTGATCAATAAATGCTAAGGTATGACTACAGAAGTTCATTATTGCTGATTCACAGCTCCAAAACTTTGTTGGGACTGGGAGGCAATAATGGCTCTAAAATGAAGGCAATTAGGTTGGAACAGGAGTCAGGAAGACTTGATTTTTAATTCTGCCTCATACACTTACTACCTGTGTGACTTTGAGAAAGTCATTTAAGCTAATTTAGCCTCAGTTTCCTTATCTGTTAATACATATTTTACAGGGTTATGAGGATCAAATAACAAATCTGAAGTAGTACAGAAATGTTGTTATTAAATAGTTAGGGTAGACAAAGACAACCAAAGGAGAAAAGAATCTTGCTTCTCCAAATGATAATGCATCTGACTGGAAGAATGACTTACAAATTTTGGGAAGTGGGTTTACATAAGTAAGAGCTTCCTCTATGCTCTTGTTGATGCACTGGCCAAAGTCTTGGGGAAATTGTGAGCATTGCAAGAAAGAAAGGGAATACTTGAGTTCATCTCACCCTAATGATCACAATTACTACAGCCCCAGGATGAGTAGGCTGTTTTTGCATCCACTTCTTTTGAATCTAAGTCATTTTAATACATTTTTAAAGAATGGAGACAACTTTCTCCAACAAACTGCAAATTGCACATTTCCCCCCTGTGAGATAATATGAAAACCCAGGCTCCACGGCCTCTTTTTGAGATGCTCAATGCCTTCCATTCCTGCCTAAGCCCTGACCTGATTTCACTAAGGGTGCACATGTTTGTCTGTTTTTTTTTTTTTTTGGTGTGACAAAGGTAGAGAATGGAGATGTTCAAGTCACCCTAGTTATTGCTTGTTAGAGAAAGACAGGATATGGCAATGACCAAAGATTAGAAGCAGATCCTCAGGTAATGGTGAGCCAAGGGCAGTACAACAAAGATGTAGGAAGTGACAGTGATTCTGTTCAGGAAAATACATTTTACTTGTCTCCTATGAATTCATCACAGAGGGACCTTGATAATGAGCAGGCTTTCCTCATGACTTCCTGGAAAATTTTCATGACTCTGCTTTGAATGGAAACATCTAAAAAAAATTTCAGAGAAGCGCAGCCAGGGATAAGGAATAAAAAGCTCCCTGAGTTCTCTTCCCAATTCTATTACCAATTTCTGGAGCCAGTGGGAACAAGTTACTCCTCTTCTCCATAATTCCTAGAAAGAGAGTGAATGAACCCATAACAGTCATTCCAATCAATGTCATCTCTGGACTCCCCTGGAAATATCCAGAGACTCCAAGGACATGGTAACTCAGCACTTAGATCTTTAGGGGTGATGACCTTCCCAGATGCTTCTGGTCATATGGTAGCCCAGAACTGAAAAGACTTGATGAATGGTCCCTTAATTGTCCCCAACCCTTCATCCATATGACAGAGGCAGGAGAACAGGATGCTATTTCAGTGAAAAGAAGAGAACTAGAGTGAAAAACTTAATGAGCTAATGAGTCTGAAAAAAAGGAAGCCTAACCCTTCTCTTTAAGCTCCCCCAGGAAGAAACCCAGTCATACCGCATGTCTAGGTACAGAAAAAGGGAATGGTGTACCTCTCCAACCCCCACAGGTCCAGAGGAGCATGCCCTCAATGTTTGATGGGCATAAGAGGCTCATCTCTTCAAGGTGACAGTGAAAAGCTACTCTCTTTTCAAAGAAAATATGGTAAATTATAGTTGTGAACTGAGGAATACATTGTTAGACACAAGCAACATATTAAACTGTTTACACAATTTTTTTTTGTTTTATGGGAGGACTGTCTTGGTGGTGAATGGGAGAGAAGGAGAGGAATCATTGGGAAATTTATTTTTTTATAATGGAGCTTTGGTAAGATATACAATTCTTAGAAAAAAAAGAAAAAGTTTAATAACAATTCTGAGGTTTAGGGGAATCCAGACCTGTGCCTTCATCACTAAAGGGAACTTCTAATGAGGAAAACCATACCAGTGGAAATCAGAATCAGTTTTGCAAAAAATTATCTTTTAAAGTTGTCTTGGAGCACTGAAAAGTTAAATGCTTTGCCCTGGTCACAGTGTCAAGATGTGTCAGAGGCAGGACCTGAACTCAGATCTTCCAGACTCCTTTTCCCAATTCAAAATGCCACTCCTATACCAGGGATGCATTTTTGTATGTTAAGAAATATATCATGGATAGACTAATTATTCATTGAAAAGGCACCATTGTAGCATGAAAAAGTTAATTGGTTCTTCCAAGAATCTGACCTACCATTACTGATCTTCAAAAGGAAAAAAAAAAATCTCAAAATCCAACCCTTTCACATACCATAACTTTAAAAACAAAACTGCAAAAAAACACTTTCGACTTTCTAATTCCAGATCTTCTATCTATTTTACCTTTGTGACCTTGAATAAATAGTTTAACTTCCCTTGACCTCAGTTTTCTCATCTATAAACTTACAGGTGTTGAACTTAATGGTTCCTAATATCTCTCTTCTAGCTGGAGATGATCCTGTAATTACAATTGAAGTTAAAATCTTAGACTTGGATATGTCTACTATAGAGATCATGGCCAGTCCCATAATTGAATAACAGTGTTCATTAACATCAAAAAGCAATGGCAAATCATTTGGCACACTCTAATGAGTTCAACACTAGAAGGCTAATGGGAATGCCTAGGTTAGGGCTATATCTGGACCATTGTGGTGACAAGATACCTTATTCTTGGCATGGCCCTGGGGCTTCTGGGCTTGATGAGGGAAAACAGTAAGTATGTACTGACTCCCAGGCCTACATTGTCCACCATTTTGCAGTCCTTCTCTTTGGAGGACTTCCAGTAAACATATCAAATCTAGGTATTGTCTAGAGTTTCTCCTTCATTTGGTGTTCATGATGGATTCTGAGGGTATTTTTTCCCAATCTAGATCTCCCCAGGAATTCCACTCAAGCAGGACAGACTCCTGTGAGATGGGGAAGGAATTTACTCTTTACACCACTAAGGTTGAACCGAGTCCAGATGAAAATTCCCTGGACCAGCTCAAGAACAGATGAAATGACACCAGTTTGAAGATGGGAATGGGGGTTTAGAGATAAATATCTTGACCCTCTTGTTAGCGTGATATGCTTCCTTCTTGTGATACTCTAGCACAGACTTCTATCTATATTCTTAATAAATATTCTGTGTTCTCAGCAGCCCCTGTAATTCTTGGGACTGAGCAGATTGCAGGTATTTGGAAATAGCCTAGAAAATAGCTGTCATAATTTATTATAAATGTATCATAAACAGAATTAATTGTTTCAAAATAATGCTGATTACTCCCCAAATTGAAACAGCATATGTAGCCTTACTGAAAACAATACAATACATTATATTCCATTTATGCACTTAACTAAGATTGAAAACATTAGTAATGAAGTGTAAACATGAGAGCTGTTTTATGAATCCCAGGAAAAACTCACACAAAGCTAAGAGAGCTATATCCAAGTTGTCTGTGTTGAAGTCGTGAGGTCAACCAGAAAGTCATTAAAGGAGACCTCCTCTCCCTCTACCCATTTCTTTTGCAAAAACAAAAGAAAAAAAAAGGATCATTGGGAACTAACAATAGGGCATTTTTTAAGGATCCAGACAATAGACACAAACATAAAATTTCTTGGAATATTACTTCTACCAGATTATAGTTTTTTTTATTGACTATCCATTCATTAGTCAGAGAAAATTTCTGACCAGGCTAATGGATTCCTGGACAGGAGGGATCTTCATTACTATAGGAAACTTTGATAGCACTGGAATCTCCTTGAAAGTAGGGACAGTCCTTCGCCTCTTTTTGTATCCCTAGCTATCCCCATAGCGACCACTTGCTTAATAAACATTAACTCATGAATCGATAAATCCAGATTGCTATGATAAACCACACCTTGGTCGCTTCAAAGGATCACAGATTTGGAGTTGAAATAGACCTTCAATGTCATCATCATACAAACCCCTCATCTCAGTGAGGGCCTAAGGAAGTTAAGTCATTTACCTAAGGATATAAAAAATGGGAAAGTAGCCGGAAGAGGGGCTAGGTTCTGGCTCCATCGAACTCCTCATAACAATAGGCTTGGTTTACTGTCAAGAGCAATCCTGATTCTTGAAATGACTGCCATCCAAATGTGCTTGAACTCCTATACCAGGCAACCTGGTTCATGGTCTGGTATTAGGTAATAGCCTAAAAGCCAGCATTTATATGGAAAGACTATACAAAAATATTATCTCATATTATCTTCACAACAACTTTGGGGGGAGAGGGAGGTGTTCCTATATATCCCCATTTTTACAGATTAGGAAACCAAATGGTTAAGAGATTTGCCCAGGGACACAGTGTTAGTAAGTATCTGAGATAGGATTTGAATTTAGAACTTCCTGATTGTTGTCCAGAACTCTTTCCACTGCCTCATCTAGTTGTCCTACCAGAAATCACTATGCAAAATTCCCATGGGTGAAAAGGTTTCTTTCCAAGAGTCAGATGGATCTGATCTCTTCAGATGAAAATGAGCCTTTTTCTCCTCCATTTTATTACATTACTATCCATTACACTTATCTGGCATTTATCATTTACTGCCAAGTAGAGATGTCATCTTTTCAAAGGTGTGATGATCTTATTCCTTAATGATATTGTAAACCACTTAAGAACATAAACAGGTTTGAATTTTTTTAACTCCAATATTGTTTCCTATATGCCACAAAAAAATTCTATTCCTAAGCAAAGTAAAGAGAAAGAGCGAAGAAAGAAGAGATTGTGAGGAATGGAGGAAGGAAGAGAGAGAGAGAGAGAGAGAGAGAGAGAGAGAGAGAGAGAGAGAGAGAGAGAATGCTACCTGTGCTTAGTCAGAGGACCCACATTCACATTCTGATCCTGATACATAAGTCATATATATATATATATATATATATATATATATATATATATATATATATATATATGCTTACCTCCTCTGGCATTTAATTTCTTCAATAGTAAAATGACAAGGATAATGGAACAGACAATCTCTAAAGGCCTCTTCTCTGTTGAATCTCTGATCATAAGCAATGGTACTTTGAATACGTTCACCTGTTAAACTTGATCTGCTAGACTGACAGCTTAATTGAAGTTTAATAGAGGAAAGTATTCAATTTCTACTTAAGTTTTTTTTTTTTATCTTATTCTAGGATGTAGCTCTCATTAACCTGAAGAAATCAGCTGTAACCTTGAAAAAGAGACTAGGTCTCTGAGATTAGTTTCCTCTTCTGTGAAATGAAAATATATGTATTAGTTCACAGAGAATTTTGAGATATTATTTTTAGCTTTACTCCACCCAATTTTTTGACATAAAAAACAACTAGCTATTTGCCTACTATCGGGAGTAAGTATAAATATTTCTTCCAAGCAGAAACACTGTCTGACATTCTAAAATCTTTGTTCATAGTCTCTATATCTCACCTTCCTTATAGTCAGCAGAGAATAAAAGGGAAAGACTGCAGAAACACATGCTGTCTCTTGGTATCATCAATGTGTTATTCCCCCAATCAAAAGAGAATTCCCTTCACAATCTCATCACTAACTCAATCTTATCCTTTCAAATGACATTGAATGCTCAGAGCTGCTAAAAAAATGATATTTTGCATAAAATAAAGAATCATTAACTAGACTGCCATATTCTAACTGTTCAAGGCTATTATGTGGGTTTTCCTCTCCTGTGTAGTATAAAACACATTTGATCCCAACCAATGTCCAGTAAGTCAGGCAGACACCATATAACGTGGGGGGGAGGCTTATGTCACCACTGAGAAGTAGTAGTTCAATATGGAGTTACTGGTTTTTTTGGCTGCTGGGTAGAGCAAAGACAAGAACAGCTGTAGAGTAAGTTTTCCTGCACCAGTCGCAAAACTACTGAGATAGGATGAGTAGGAATTTGCCTTAGAAATCTGAAATTCAGAAACAAGCAAATTCTTTGAGCAACTAGAAAGAACAACTTAGAACTTAGAACTAAGCATGCACCCATGTTCCTCTTTCCCTCACTTCCCATGGCAGTGCCCCAAGCAAGCTCCTCCATAACCTGGCTCAACCCACTTCTGCTTCTATCTTCAGCCCCAACCTGAAATCTCCCCAGCAGGGTCTGTGGCCATAGGAGCCAAGGTCTCTGGGTCTCTGTCTTATCAATCTGTTTTAAAATTCTTATCTGTGATTGTGTCATGTTACCTGTATCTGATTTATTTAGTGAAATTTGCTTTCTTTTTTATTACTAACTTTAAAAATATTATTTATTTAAAGCAATGGGGTTAAGTGACTTGCCCAAGGTCACAAAGCTAGGCAATTATTAAGGGTCTAAGGCCAGTTTTGAACTCAGGTCCTCCTGACTCCAGGGCTGGTGCTCTATCCACTGTGCCACCTAGCTGCCCTGAAATTTACTTTCAGTGCCAAATTTTTCTGGTTATGGCCTTGACCACCAGTTTATAATTTTCCACTTAGCTAGATCAACATTGGTCAAATCAAACAAGAGAGGGTCATCTGAATGGCTCGCTTGAATCCTCTTTCTATTCTCATGTATTTTCACTTAATGTCTTTCTCAGACATAGAGAAAATAGAGACAAGACTTTATCTTATGTCCCATTAAACTATTTGGTTCAGGGTTTACCAGAAACTACCCAGGAATGTACCTCCTAGTTCATCGTTCACATTTAATCTCTTGATAAAACAGCTATTCTGTGCTTAGCTCCAAATAAATCAGATAAATCACCATCAGGCTGTATTTGAATTACCCTGTCATCATAGACTTGCCCAAGTGATGAATTAATCCCCTACACTACAGGGTAAGTACAAAGAAGAGTCACATCACCCAAGATTCCTAGACATTCCACACTATCTCTCTCAATGCCTTATAAACATATAAAATGTTTATAGGAGAACAGATTCTCTGGGTTATGTACATAGCTACAGTCGTGTTCTTCTGTCTTATTCTGTCAAATCTGCCCAAAGGCAACAAGGCTATCCAACTGGCAATAACTTCCACTCTCCTTTCTCCTTCAATTTCCCAGATAAATGATATTTCCACATGCTTCAATAGAAGTAGAATTCTTCTGCATGAGCTTCAGGTTCTTTCTAAGCTTTCATCATTCCTCTGGGTTCCCCTAAAGACAATATCAATAGAGGCACCGGGATTAAAAACTTAACTTTGTAGAAGGGAGCCTAGAGGACAGGGGTCTTCTTTTTGATGAAAAAGATAGTTTTTTATAATTTCCCTAAAATATTAATATCATGCAGCAGGAATAGGGTGAGGAGGTGGTTTGCTGACAATCACATATCTGAATCAGGAGAGAAAAAGTGCTGCATTTCTCTTCCCATTGGGAATCAGGAAGTTAGGCAATGGAGACACAAGAGTATGATATGGAGGGTCACTTTGGAGGTCTAGAAAATATTCCACTCAGACTGGGGATCACTAGAGTCTCAATAATTGCCATTGTTTTTAAATATCAAAAATTTAGTTTTTAATCCTGCTTCTACTAGAGATGATGAATCACAAAGTACATTAATTCTGTATTCATCATCATCTGTCCTCTTGGGTCTGAAAGTAGGAGAGATATAAGGGAAAGAAAGGGGGAAGGAGGGAGAGCATGCTTCTGCCTGTGGAAATGGAAGCAGTCTGATGGTGACCTCCTTGAGAAAAGAGGATTAATCAAGCATTTTGATTCATTTCTTGTAGAGCAGCTAATCACAGTCTGAATGAACACAATCAGGACCAAAGGTGAGAAAGAGCAATTTCCAGCCTCTTCCCCAGCTCAGAGAGAAATTCTCCAGGTGCTTTTCGTGTTAAGAGGTGTAATTGGATTCATTTGGGGTGATATAATTTTGAGCCAGAAACAATAAATAGAAAAATAGGGATAACAACTGTAAAGAGAATGAAAGTCTCTGACTGTGTACCCCAACTATGGATATGAAAGGGTAATAATAATAGTAAGAATAATGATGCTAACTAACATTTATAGTTACAAAGCATTTTACATGATTTTTCAGTTGCGCCCCACAGCCTTCCTGTGAAATAAGTATTATCCTCATTTTAGAGATGAGGAAACTGAGTCATATATATATATATAACTATATGAGGCAGAATTTGAACTCAGTTATCCCTGACTCCAGGTCCAGCTTTCTATATACTTCACCACCTGGCTGCCATAAAGCAGAAGTCCAAAGAAGTCTTTAGCTCTGACTATGAGCTGGCCCCTGAAAACCCAAGTCTGGTTTCTTTTACCAAAATTCTATATAAGAAAAGACCCTGCATTATCTCTGCTCTTCACTGTCACACTTGAAAGTACTAGTCGTGGCTAGATTTAAATTTATGCCAGCTAAAAGTATAGCCATCAAGAAAATACTAAGAAATGGGTCCTTAGAAATAATCCACATATTATTGAATTATGAAATCCAAGAGCTAGAGGAGCCCTTCTTCACGTAAGCTACTCTGTACTGCTGACCATGACCTTTCCTTATCATTTTTAATTCAGATTACAAATTAGAAGGTGTGTGCAGGGAAGACAAAAATAAATTCTCAAAGTCAGCAAAGATGAAGGTGAAGAATTATATGCATCTATGAACATATATATATACATATACAATAAAAATTAAATTATAAACCTAATGATCAACAAATAAATAATTAAACATACCATAAAATGGAGGCAACTCATCAATTTAGCAAGATTTAATAAACATTAATTAAAAAAATGTTTGCCTCTCCTTCTAGGCTTGTCTGAAATTTTAGTACTTCTGTATTTTCCTTCATTTTCTCTTTTTCACATATAGATCTTTGTTTCTGGCAAGGCAACGGGGTTATGTGACTTGCCCAAGGTCACACAGCTAAGTAAGTATTAAGTGTTGATGTTGGTTTCCACATTTAGTTCTAATTCAGCTGATGTAACTTTGCATCACTGCTAAGTCTTTCCACATTTCTTTATAGGTTTCAAATTTATCATTTTCTGTCATCATAATAATCCATTACATTAGTATGTCTATGTTTATATACATGTAATATATGTATATAATATATAATATTCAATCATTCTTCAATTGCTAAACATATATGTTTCCATTTTTTTCTTTTTACTATTATAAATAGTAGTATGGTAAAATGGATGGAAAGGAAAGAAAGGAATTCCTTTTAAATCTTCCCACTGACATGTACTAGGTTGGGTGATAATGAGCAGCTCACTTAACCTCCTAAGCTTCTAGGTCATTCTCCATTAAGTTGCAGAAAAGGTAATGACCTGCATTGGTATAGTGTGTTCCCTTTATCAAATAAATTGCAGGACTGTTCCCTATATCTATTAAAAATTGAGCAGTAATGAATATGTTTGTACATATATGATCTTTTTTGTTTCCTTTTTGTTTTTTTAAAGATAAGTAGCAACAGAAGCAATCACTGGATTATAACATATTGAGTTTCACAGATTGATCTCTAAATAGCTTGTTTGTATAAGTCTGTAGACCCACCATAAATATATTAGACTACAATTTCCCAAGTTTTCTTGATTTTGAATTTCATTATAACATAAGATAGCTGGATTTACAGCTCTATGATTATCCATAAATGGTAGCAACTCTTCATGGTTAAAATTTTATCCCCATTTATGTATTCTTTAGAAAAATTTTCATTGCCTTATACCATTTATCCATTTCAGAAAATATATTTTTAATTTTAATGCTATCTATTAGTTCCTTGTGGATTCTGGATGTCAGAACTTGATCTCACATATCTACTGCAAATAATTTTCCCATCTAATTTTCTTTTCATTTCAGAAATATTGCTTTTTAGTGTAATAACTTTTTATCTTTCTATAATCAAGTGCACTGATCTTTCTAATTGCTTCTTATATTTGTATAACAAAAACTCTTTTCTCTCCATGTTGATACAAATAAATCACCTCTTTTTCATTTAGCTTTTTAAAGGATTTTTGAAGTGTTCAGATTAATGATCCAGCTAGAATTATTATGCTATCTGGATTAAGGTAAAGGTTCCAAATCCAGTTTTTGCCATCCAGCTATCCTATTTTCACAAAAGTTTTTAATGAATAGTGATCCCATTCCCCAAGGTATTCTAGAGTTAACAAATACTAGTCTTTTGATATACTAGTTCTATTTATGGTTCTTCCTAGGAAGATTCGGCAATAAGATGGAAAATACCCCAAAGATAGCAAGTCTTCTACTTTTATACTTCACAATTCTTCTAGTACAAGTACTCACCAAAACCTTGAAAATTCATGTTAAAAAGCAATTGGCAAAAGTTTGCTGAATGACTAGGGAAGAAATAATTAAATAGGCAGGTGGATTTTAGCCGTACTTAAGTATAACAGATCACAATACAGGAGAAAATACAGGTGTCATATACTTGGCCAAAGTAATGAAAATTTAGTAAGACAAAATATTTGATGGTGATTCAAAAATTCAACCAAAACGGTGAACCATATTCCATTTCTTCCTTCCTGAGATGTATAAATCAGAAGACTAGTAAAGTTTTATTTTATTTTAACCAAGATTTCTATGGTGGAAAAGATGAATAGATACGGTTGTGTTTGAGGTAAGTCCCATGGTCATCTAGTTCAGGGACGATATGTAACCAACTTCCCACTCTTCACCTGGTTGATCATATACATCTTGGGGTCAGGCTATTGATTTGGAAGACTGCTGCTCAAGATGACAATGAAACACAAGAACAGCCAATTCACTAACACAAAACTTGGATTCTTGTTCCAAGACTATTTAATAACACAACAGGGAGCAGAAAAAGAAATAAATCTGTGGAGTCAGACAGGAATGACTAGGGGAAGACATCAAGGATCTCTATCTACCAGTGACTCCAAAAAGGGATTCAAATATGGAAGCTTCAGGACCTCTTCGTGGGATATTTTTTTTAACTAAACCAATTCAACTTCCAATTAGGCAAATATGCCCTCTTTCAGAAATGTATTTTTTGGAATAACATCCCAAGTTTGTCTGGGAATAACATTCCATTTGTTGTCACTCTAGTTACCTCTCAGACATCCCAATATGTCAAGAAGCTACTTACTCTCTCATGAGTTTCATCTTGGCTTCAGATGCAATGTGGCTAGGAGAGTTTGGTCCCTGGGGTGGGACTAGAGCCGATTTGGTGACAGTTCTGGTACCTGAAAAATCAATGCAGAGACCCAGCATCAAACTCAAGGAAATATTCAAGGGCAATCAGAAAACACAAGAGAATTCACCTTTGTGGCAAGGGAATGCTACATTAATTAAAGATGATGTTGATTATTAAATACGTGGAGAAGATTCCTTCTAGAAGATGGGAAGATTTGCGATTTTAATATGCACAAGGAACTCTGGGACTGATGGATTTGTTCAAGGATTGCTCAGACAAAGTCATATTATTCAAAGTGGGAAAATGTTCACAATAAGGAAAAAAGTGGACAAGAAAAGTGAGTAGAAAAAGAAATGTTTTGAAGAAGAGCACTGATATCTTTCTGACTGTTTATCTTTATGGCTGTATCTCTGTTCCCATAAAATCAGCTGCTTCTTTGCCTCATTGATTTGGACTTAGGGGATTGCTGTTTTTGTAAAGGAAAGGAATGTTGATAGCTCAGGGAGTTCAACAGGATAGAGGGGCAGATGTCAGCAAGAGACCTAGATGGGCTTCTGAGGATTGGGACTTGTTATGAAAGTGGTAGTGTCTGTAAAGGACTAGAGGTCTGACCTACTAATAATCCCCCCTTAACTGAAGTACCCTGAGAAGGCAGGTTGCTGGGATGGCCGACATAAAAGCATTTTCCCTTTCCCTTGCCATACTGTTATGGTAATGGAAAGGATGAAGTCATTTATTATCCTAAATTATATGAGTTTACCTAGACCGAGTATCTAAAGAGGTCTCAGAACAGTCATCAAATCAACTGAATCCTAACCTTCCTACTAAAAAAGGCCACGGCAATCTCCTGTTTTCTGGTTCCACTTACATTCCTTGTAATTTGTATTTATATCCCCAGTCCCTACCTTATAACATGGGAGACATTTAATCTATACTTAGCAGCTTGGTGGCTCCATTGATAGAGCACTGGGTCTGGAGTCAAGAAGACGAGAGTTGAAATCCAACCTCAGACACTCACTAGCCAGGTAACCCCCCAGACAAGTTGTCTCAGTTTTCACATCTGTAAATTGGGTTAGAGGAAGAAATGGCAAACCACTCCAATATCTTTGCCAAGAAAATCCTGTTGGACATCACCAAGAGTCAGACAGCAACAATCTATATTTGCTAATTCATTCATTAAGAGCTGTGAAATCAGCAATGAGATAGGATTTGGAGTTGAAAATCCACCAGAGTAACTCAGCCAACTCATTTAATTTTTTAGGCCTCAGCTTTGTGTAAAAATGAAGGAGTTGGTCTAGAGAACCTCTAAGGTCTCCTCTAAATCTATTATCCATAAATATTGCATATAAATGCCAATAATTATTTCCATTAGTCCCCTTTAGCAAATAAGGAAAACTGAAGCTTCTGATACCAAATACAAAACTCTTTTCACTAGAGTTCTGTAAAGAGATGGAGGACAGGATGTGACCAGACCAGATGAAAACATCAAAAATGAAATTGCTGTGAGGCTCCACTTTGGTGATCAATGATGCTTGAGCACCACCACTCTGTAGCAGTGATCAGACCGAAATGCTTACCACCCTCTCAAGGAAATGGCTTTGAACTTTATTTGCATAAATCCTGAGTAATTGCCCGCTGTCTCTGCAAGAGAAAAAAAATAGGACCCTTGTCTTCCTTTTCTCCCCTTCATCCCCAATCTCTTCTTGAAAGTCAAACAGATTTTAAACCACAAGAGAGCTATATGTGGAAGGAGGCAGCCAGGTGGCACAGACAGAATACTGGTCCTGGAGTCATGAAGTGCTGAGTTTAAATCCTGCCTCAGATACTTGATACTTACTAACTGGGTGACCTTGGGAAAGTCATTTAACCCCATTGTCCCACAAAAACAAAGAATAAAGGAAAGAATAGGAGACTGGAAATTAGGGTTTTGTGGTAGATCCACGAGATCCATCAAGATCCTTGGGAAGTGGAAAATGACCAGCCAGGGAAGAATGAGAGCACAATTAAAGTCCAAAGGGAAAAGGAGGGGTGTGTGTGTGTGTGTGTGTGTGTGTGTGTGTGTGTGTGTGTGTGTGTGTGTGTGTGTCCCTCAAATATTTAGGTTGGGCTTCACCAAAAGATAAAAATGGTTCCTTTACAAAAAGGTAAAGTGTAAACAGGGGAGGAGGAATTTGTTTTAGAAAAAAGTAAACTGACTCATATTGCTCTTTTAAAATCAATTCTCTCCTTTTTATAGTCAGTATGACCACAGTTTCTGCAGCACAAGGGGAATTGTTTTGTAAGGGTTGGGTTATGTTAGTAGGCTACAGAAGGCTTAACCTCAAATAGCAAATACTAAGAAGTAAAAGTCTCAGGGAGAAGCATGAACTGAAATGAATCTTACCATAAAAAACAATCTCCATTAAAATCCATTAAAATTTCCCATTAAAAATCTATACCTCCCTGTAGTGTGGTATAGTGGCCAGAGCACAAGACTTGGGGTGAGGCAGCCCTGGGTTCAAATCCTACTCTTGGATATTAGCTGTGTAACACAAAGCAGGTCATTTGACTGTTCTCTGCCTCAGTTTACTTATGTGTAATGGTTGGACTTGGTGGCATCTAAGGTCCCTTTTAGCTCTAACTTTTTGATCTTAAGATCCTATAGTAGTATGAAGGCTTCCTAGAGGAAACAAGCTTGGCTGACCCTACACAACTGGCAATGCTTTGAGATGACCTTATTCCTAGCATTTGAGGACCTGCCTCCATCTCAAGAAGTTTCATTAGCTGCTTCAGCAACCAAGATGAAGGGATTTAAGGAGTGGGTAAGAGTAAGGGGTTTCAATCCACTACAGTGGAGGCAGGGAACACCCACACTGGCAATATCTTGGATCCCTGAACTACTGATATTCCCCAAAGCAAAGAGTTAATATTGCCTAGAGAATAAAACAAAAAGTAGTTCTCCACTTAATCTTTTATTATACCAACTTCTAGAGACTGAGGCTTGTGAGAACTGTAGATGTCAGTGGTAAAAGCACAGGGGAAAAGGAGGGTTTTAATAGGATTTACTAGGCCTTTTGCAGGAAGAAAATACAATTAAGAATGGAGGCCATGTGAATTAATTTCAGTCTAAATAAACTCTGCTTTATCTTTCTTATTTCATTCATTGCATTCCTTGCATGAGTTCCTACTCAATCTTCTATTTCTATTCCTTATAATCCATGAACGGTTTCACCTTTCTGCTACTCTCCCTTCTCTTACAGTCTGTCCTTTTCTTCAGTGTTCATTTGTTATTTTTGTCCTCCTCTAATTTTCATTCTTTTGTTTTCTTCTCATATTTGGCTTTAATTTTCTTTTCTGATGGAGGAATGAAGCTTAAGTCTAACCCCTACAAGAATGGAAGACCTCCAGGGATGGGAAGGGGACATTTCATCCAAGTTCCCTTCTCACCTCTTACACTGAAACTTTATAGAGTTACCTAGAGCACTGAGAAGTTAAAGGATTTCCCCAGGGTCCCAAGCCAAGGTGTGGCAGAGGTGAGACTTAAAACCAAGGCTTCCCATCTCTTAACAGCTCTTTCTCCACCACACCATGATATGAGCAAAAACAATTCTGATGAGGAAGAAAAGGGGGAATCTACCTGAAGAATACAATGAAGACGCTCAGGAAACTATGAAATTCGGATGTTATGAAGATATGTCTAGAAAATGCAGGCAGGGGGCGGCTAGGTGGAGTAGTGGATAAAGCACCGGCCTTGGAGTCAGGAGTACCTGGGTTCAAATCCGGTCTCAGACACTTAATAATTACCTAGCTGTGTGGCCTTGGGCAAGCCACTTAACCCCATTTGCCTTGCAAAAGCCTAAAAAAAAAAAGGAAAAAAAGAAAAAAAAAGAAAATGAAGGCCAATCAAATAAATAGGCATAAACCCAAAAGAATAGCATTGTCCTGTTAATAATCCTAAATCCCAGCCAGAGTTACACACTATAGCTGAAGACTACTGAATGGGTGTTTTAAAAGCTATGCTCAGCTCTGTTTGTGGTGGCAAAGAATTGGAAATCAAGTGAATGTCCATCAATTAGGGAATGGTTAAACAAACTGTGGTATATGTATGTTATGGAAGACTATTGTTCTATTAGAAACCAGGAGGGATGGGAATTCAGGGAAGCCTGGAGAGATTTGCATGAACTGATGCTGAGCGAGATGAGCAGAAGCAGAAGAACACTGTACACCCTAACAGCAACTTGGGGGCGATGATCAACCTTAGACTTGCTCATTCCATCAGTGCAACAATCAGGCACAATTTTGGGCTGTCTGCAATGGAGAATGCCATCTATATCCAGAGAAAGAACCATGGAGTTTGAGCAAAAATCAAAGACTATTATCTCTAATTAAAAGAAAAAGATACCTTATTATGTAATTTTGCTATCTCTTATATTTTATTTTTCTTTCTTAAGGATATGATTTCTCTCTCATCACATTCAACGTAGATCAGTGTATACCATGGAAACACTGTAAAGACTATCAGACTGACTACTGTGAGGGGTGGGGGAAGGAAGCAAGATTAAGGGAAAAACTGTAAAATTCAAAAATAAATAAATAAATGAGCTTTTAAAAATGCTATGCTCAGAGTAAGAGCAACATTGCTCAGATAAATGGAATAGAGAGAAAGGACAATGATCAGAAAGTTTAACTATTTAATTCTAATTTTGCTCCTTTTTTGTCTTTTCATGAGAATGATCTTTTTTACTAGAATGCTTAAAACAAACAAATGACTAGAAGGAAACCTCAGATAAATGAAGAGACAACCAGGCAGCAAGTAAGTGACCTCAGGGAGTTTAAATAATCAGACCCAAACAAATGGCAACCTTGGGTATTAAAAGAACCAGCCAGTGCTATGAATGAATCAATGAGTGATCTCTGAGAGATCATGGAAAATAGGAGAGATGTCCCAGGACTGCAGGGAGGCTTGTATGTGTCTGATTTTTCCCAGAAAGAGAATGGATTCTGCAAACTAATGGTTAATTGAGCTTGCCTTCCATTCCTTGTAAATTCTAAAACATATGATTAAAGGGATGATTTATGTGGATTTAGAAATAGCAACTGTCATCACTGAAGCTTTCTCATTCACAGCCTTTTCAATGAGCTTGGGATTTGATCACTGTGAGATCATCCCCTACAACCTGGATGCCTGCAGTTTCAGTAAAATTCTTCCAAGCTTCCCAATCATCCTGGTCAAAGGGATCTTCAATAGACACCACTGGATAGTCCCAGATGACGCTCTTGTAAAGGTCCCCAAGCTCAGCAGGTGAGATATATCTGCTGGGATCATCAGGAGACTTGAAGTCCAAGTCATATTTCCCAGACTGGAAGAATTCAGATGCAGCAACATCCATGCCAATTACAACCTTGTCAGTATAGCCAGCCTTGCCAATCGCTTCCTTCAGCAGCTCGAGAGCTTCTTTATTCTCCAGGATGTTAGGAGCAAAGCCACCTTCATCTCCTACATTGGTGGCATCCTGTCCATATTTCTTCTTAATCACATTCTTCAGGTTGTGGTAGACTTCAGCTCTAATGTGCATGGCCTCCTTGAAGTTTGATGCTCCAACAGGGAGGATCATGAACTCTTGCACTGCTAGCTTGTTGCCAGCATGGGAGCCACCACTGATCACATTGAAGGCTGGAACTGGCAGGATGACTTCTTCATTGCCTGTGAGATCAGCGCTATGGCGGAACAAGGAGACACCTTTCTCTGCAGCCCCAGTCTTATAAACAGCCAGAGACACTCCCAATATAGCATTTGCTCCAAATTTAGATTTATTCTCAGAACCATCCATCTCTATCATCAATTTGTCAATCTTCTCCTACTCTACAACATTCAGTTTCTTGCTAATCAGGGTTGGGACAATAGTTTTATTGATGTGCTCAACTGCTTTTGAGACACTTTTCCCCATATATCGGGTCTTATCATTGTCTCGGAGCTCCAGGGCTTCATGGATGCCAGTAGAAGCCCCACTGGGCACAGCAGCTCTGAAGAGACCTTTTGAAGTATAGAGATCAACTTCAATGGTGGGGTTTCCATGAGAGTCAAAGATCTCTCTTGCAATGATCTTCAAAATCAACATGCTGAATTTCTGGTCGGGGCTGGCTCCATGGGGTTCAGAGGAGAGAGGCTGAGGGATTAGACAACATTCTTATGAAAGAGACTGGGAGTTTTAGTGGAGTCTGGGGTCAATACTAGTCAGTAGTGTGACATGGCAGCCAAAAGAGCTCATGCTTTCCTAGGACCCACGAGAAAGGGCATCACCATCATCATCATCATGGAAGCAGGACCTCTGCTATGCTCTGTCTTCATCGGGCCATAGGGGGAAGTTTGCCCAGAAGATGGCAGTCAGGTCAACCAATATTCTGGAGGACATGCATTGGTTGAAAGGACTGTGGCTGTTAAACTTGAAGAAGAGAAGATTTAGAGGGGATAACTGTCCTCAACTGTTCAACAGAAGCAAGGTAGAAGTATTGATGTATTCTAAGGATCCACCTGATAAGTCTAAGAAACTATGCTAAGTGTTAGAAATAAAGAGACAAAAAGTCATGGGTAAATTGATCAATGAGAGAGAGAGAGAGAATTCATAAAACCATATTAGAATTATCTAAAATTCAAAGGGACCTTGAGGTTTTATTTAGTCCAATCACCTTATTTTCCAGATGAGAAAACTGAATTTCACACAGCACTATAAGAATTTGAATCCAGACCTTGAGCAAGTCTTTTCCACCTCATTTGCCTCAATTTTCTTATCTGTAAAATTAGATGGAGAAGGAAATGGCAAACCAATCCGGTATCTCTACTAAGAAAACCCCAAATGGGGTCATGGAAAGCTATACATAATGGAAAAAATGACTCAATAACAATATCAAACCTCTGCCTTCAGATTTGGGGTTTATTCTGCTTCACGAAGATGACTTTTGAGGTCACCCAATACTCTCAGATTCTATGACTCTGCGACTAGGAGAAACTATTTAATTCTTTTAGATTTCTATTTCTTCATCTAGAAAATTGGGAGAATACCATGTGGGAGCTCTAAGACCCCTTCTAATTCTAAGATTGTATAATCTAGATCACAGATGTCAAATATTGAATCATTACTCTCAATTGTAGTCTCAACCAGATTAATGTAAATGGGAAATATTTACAAAATTAATATAAATACAATAAAACACAGGCAATATTAATATGTGGTTTTCTAAGTTAAAAGGCAACTGACAGGGTCTTTATGTATTGCCTTAATGGCCCCTGTTTCTCAGTTCCATCATTTTTTAGTCATACACACACACACACACACACACACACACACACACACACTGACTTTCATGACCCCATTTGAGGCTTTCTTGGCAAAGATACTGGAGTGGTTTGCCATGTCCTCTTCCAGATCACTTTACAGATGTAGAAACGGAGGTATGCAGGGTTAAGTGACTTGCCCAGGGTCACACTAGTTAAGTGTAAAAGGCCAGATTTGAACCTATGAAGATAACCTTCCTGACTCCAGGTCCAATGCTGTATCCACTGAGCCACCTAGCTGTCCCATGTTTCTATCCAAATGTTAATATTTCTATTTGACAACACTGATTTTGATGTACCTCCTCCCAAAGGGGTTTACCATTCACCTGAGGAAAGAGCGTATGTACACAGGAAGACAATAACATTAGGAATGTGGGCTATGTACCTAACAGCTGTTTGAAGGCAAGTGCTCCAAGGAATGCTTTTGATTCAATTTTTTTGTACATTTATTTATTTTTATTTATTTAAGGCAATGGGGTTAAGTGACTATCCAAGGTCACACAGCTAGGCAATTATTAAATGTCTGAGGACACATTTGAACTCGGGTCCTCCTGACTCCAGGGTTTGTGCACTATCCACTGTGCCACCTAGCTGCCCCAATTCAAAATTTTTTATCACAGACAGATGAGTCAACAAGCTTTTCTCAAGTCAGACACTTTACTAAGTATAACCGAAAAAGCGAAAACCAGTCTCTTCTGCAAGAAACTCACAATCTAATGGGGTGGACAACAAGGAAAAAAGATAAATTAGATATAATCTTGGAGAGGGGGCATTGAGATTAAGGAGGACTGGGAAAGATTTCCTGTAGAAGACAGAATCTGAGCTGAGACTTGATGGAAAGCTAGGGGGCCGAGAAGAGGAAGGAGAGAGGCATGGAGGACAGTCAGTGAAATGCTCAAAGCAGGGAGATGGGAATGTATAGAGGATACTGCAGTGACCAGAGTCACTGGACTCTATGTATGTGAATGGGGAAAGGAACAAACTGTATGTAGAACGCGAAAGCAGGAGGATTTTATATTTCATAAAAATAAGAGACTCAATCACTAATTATCTTTTCCCAGAGGTAAAATGGGACTGATGATGATTATAATATTTGACACCAACCTCATGGGGATGTTTTGAAGATTAGATTAAAATACAATAATATGAAAAATGCTTTAAGCACTTTAGAGACAGCTGTATTATGAATGCAAAGTAAGCAGCGATTAAAGGTCACATTGTGAGCAATTATTCTTATTTGTTTTTATTCTCTCCCTAAGAGGAGTTCCCCCTCAAGTAGTGGCAGACCTTTCACGCTAATATACATACATATATATGTATATAAAATATAAAAATATACGCATAAATCCGTATGTATATGTGTATGTGTAAATGTTGATTGTTGGTTGTTGTTTTACTTATTGGGGTCAAGGTACAGGGTATCTAACCATGGCTGATCAGGTCAATATGAGCTTGGAAGGCTCTACCACAGGTTGGACACAAGTAGTGCAGATGTCTTTAAATTGGCACATCTCTTGTTTTTTATGAGCTGTAAAATTCTGCCTTGCTCACAGAGCACAGCCCATTCTTTGATGAGGACACATCCTGCTGGGCAGTCCCATGCCTGTCTCCCATGTCACATAATCAATTCCAAAGTTTTTCAGAGAGCTCTTGAGAATGTCCTTGTATCATTTCTTCTGACCTCCATGTGAGTACTTGTCTTGGGTGAGTTCTCTATAAAATAATGTTTTTGGCAATAGCCAGTCCATTGGAGTTGAGCTCTCTGTTGGAGTTTGAAGGATTAGCAGTTTAAGAAATGTCCGGCACCAGGTGATCTTCAGAATCTTCCTAAGGCAATTCAAATGGAAGTGAGTGGGTTTCCTGACATGACACTGTTCGACTGTCCAGGTTTCACAGGTATACAACAATGAGGAGAACACACACACACACACACACACACACACACACACACACACACAGTCTCACAAAAACATATATCTATTTTTTCCTGAGATACCACTTCACCCACTTCATGACTTTTAATTGCTTTATTCTTCAATATTCTGTTAGCTATACCCCTTGCTCAGGTCTCACTCAAATAACTACCAAGTATTGTTGCCAAAGCCAGTGATACCTTATGATGACAACATTTTCTTTTCCCCTCTATTTCTGACACCTAATCTCCTCTTAAACTTGCTTTTCACCCTCATCATGAACTTGAATCCCTCTCATTTTTATTCCATCTGATTAACCAGTTCAGGCTCCCTAACTTCCCTACCTTGTGCAAATAGCCAGATATTTCAGTGGTACCCAACAGTCATAATCGCTTCCTCCACTTCTGCCTCCCTCTAACTCCTTCAATGTCCCCCGTCCTTCCATTCTGTCAATTCCATTTCATGTTCTATCCAGTCTTTGCCTAATGGCCATCAACTTCAATCATTCTCACGCCTCCCCTTGAATCTCTAACTACTTTAGTTTTTCTCATGCCCATCCTACTTCCTCCCAGCCATGGATAACCTCTAACTAACTGGCTGCTCTTATGGTGGCATCTTCTCTAGCTCCTGCTATCACACTGTGATCACTTCCAAAACTTTATTCTTCTCCTATGCCTGTTCCCACAAAGTACAACCACAAATACAAGTAGCGAGAAGGAAAATTGCTCTTACTAATAATGCACTTTAAAGTTAGCAAAGCATTATATCTATGTCAGGAGAGCAGCAAGGCTGCTCACAAAGTATCATCAAGAATTTGTCATTTAGAAACTAAGCCACACTCAGACCCATGACTTCCTACCTCCTATCTGCCTTCATTCTTCAGTGCATACCTTTGGGCTCATTACTCTTTTGACATTTGTTGATTAATAATTAATGCTGATTGATTGACTCATGATGGAGTACAGAAACTGCTGTCTGATAAAGAACATTCATTCATTTCATAAATATGTATTGAGCATGTCTAGAGAAATGATATAGCATCATGGTTAAAGATGTGGTTCAGAGTTTGGAGGCCCTGAGTTCAGATCTCACCTCTGATACAATTTGACCATGCGAACCTAGAGGCAAGTCACTTAACCTTTCTATAAAAGACTAGAAACCCTAGAAAAGCTACTTATATAATGTCATTGGTACATTGAGGTTTTTTCCAACTGACAGTTTCCCATGAAATCATAGATTTTGGTAAAAAAAAAATGCACAATGTAACTTGCTAATTGCGGAAGAAAGATAAGTTAAACAGTCTTTGCTCTAAAGTTGATGCCAAAAAGTAACTTATAAACACTTGGACTCTCAGCTTCCCCATCTGGAAAGAAGTACTTATAATATAATACTAATTAAACTTCCAGGAATATTATTACGTGGACTAGCTCAAGGGTGCAAAGCTTTTAAATGCAGAAATGGTAAGTGTCCTTATTATTGACTACATTAAATCAGAGGCATAATGGCTTTTTAAGTTCTTCAGGCACCATTTAGTTTGGAATTAGAGAAAAACAAATGTGCAGGCTTGTTAGTCTATACACTTCATTAAAAGAAAGTCACTTTCCACATAAGAGAGAAAAAATGAAACTACAGGGCAATATTTCACCATATGCAATCAAAATTATTAAGGCCAAGAAACTATTTTAGTCTAACAAGCTTTCAGTTATGTACCCAGACCCCTATCTACCTGTATTGCTCATCATGGATATATGTTCTTATAGACTGAGTCAATGGGACATCCATCCAAAATGCATGCCACAGAACAGTAAGTATTTTTGAGTCTTTGAATTTTACTTCTATGGACTTTAAATTGATATCCTCTGAGTGCTATGTATCTCACTGAGGAATTCCTGTTATAATAAGCCCATTGCCATCCAGAGATGAGGCTACTTGATGTATTTCAGTGATAAATCTTCCAGTTGGACACCTTGGGACATCCTTCATGATCCTCTATGAAGAATTTATGAGACTAGGGACAAAGATCACAAAGGATGACTGGGTCTGGACCCACAGTGCATGAAGGATCCACCACAACAAAGCCTGAATTCATTTAAGTTTGAAAGCCTCAAGAAAGGTTATAGCCATTATAGACATACCCAGCTTTATTGTACTTCATTTTATCAAACTCTGCTGATATTGCATTTTTTTTTTTTTACAAAATAAAGGTTTGTGGCAACTCTTCATTGAGCAAGTCTACAAGGAGCATTTTCCCAACAGTACATGTCTTACATTATGTCTCTTGACACATTAGTAATTATCACAATATTTCAAACTTGTTCATTATTATTGTTATATCTGTTATGCTGATCTGTGATTAGTGATCTTTGAGTTTCCTATTGTAATTGTTGTGGGTTGCCACAAACCATGCTCATATAAGAAGGAAAACTTAATGGATAGATGTTTGTGTGTTCTGACTTCTTTGCCTACCAGCAATTCCCCATTGCTCTCCTCTCCTCAGATTTCCTCTTATTCCCTGAGACACAACAAAATTGAAATTAGATAATTAATAATATCCTCTAATGGCCTCCAGTGTTCAAGTGAAAGGAAATCAATGCAGCAAACTTCCTTGTTGCCACCACCCTGTTCAATGAGCAGCTTTCAAAATCAAGGCAAGACCTCTACCAGCAAAAAAAATGACAACTTGCTGAAGGCTTAGAAGATGGTTTGCATTATTTAGCAATAAAGTATTTTAAATTAAGGCATGTACATATAATACTAGACTACAGTATACTGTAAACATACTTTTTTATATGCTCTGGGAAAACAAAAATTTCCTGTGATTTATTTATTGTGAAATTTGCTTTCTTGTTATGGACTGCCAACTGAATTCAAAACATCTCTGGGGTATGCCTGTTCTATCCAATCAACCAATCACTTCTTCTACCTTTTCTAATTTAAAAAAAAAAGAAAAGAAAAGAAATCCAACTAGAGAAGAGGGTTCTAAATAATTCCCAAATTATAAAATCATCAAATTTTAGAGACAGTCTGCTTCTGTCGGCTTCCTCTGCCCAAATAAACTTACTGCACAGTGTTGACACCATTACATTTATGAAGTATATTTCTCCCAACAATCTAATAAGGTAGGTGATGTACCAGGCAGAGCACTGGGCTTGAAGTCAGAAACACCCAAGTTCAAATCTAGCCTCATCCATTTACTAAGTGTGTTCTCAACAGTAAAATGAGAATTGGACTTGAAGGTAGGTGGAACAGTGGACAGAGCACCAGGTCTATGGTCAGAAAGATTCATCTTCCCCAGTTCAATATCTGGTCTCAGACATTTCCCTGCATGTATAACCCTAAACAAGTCACTTAACCCCATTTGCTTCAGTTTTCTTGTCTGTAAAATGAGGTGGAGAAGGAAATGGGAAACTCTACTCATATCTTGGCCAAGAAGACCCCAAATGGGCATCACAAAGAGACATACACAACTGAAATGATTAAACAACAATGACAACAGCAAGGTCCCATTCCTCTCTAAATCCATCCCAAAGACGGAACTGAATACAGATTGAAGCATACTCTTTTTTTCCACTTTATTTTTCTATAGATTTCTCTTTGGGGGGGGTATGTTTACTTTTACAACATGACTATTGTGGTAATATTTTTCATGACTATAACATTTTTAACTTACATTAAATAACTTGCTTTCTCAGTGAGGGGGAGTAGGGTGGGAGGAAGGGAGAGAATTTGGAACTCAAGGTTTTGGAAGTGAATGTTGAAACTTGATTTTTGCATATAACTGGGAGAAAAATTTAATATATATAATCCTATTGTTTCAATACATCATAAAATTATTAAATATCAGAAATGACATGCAAACTCAGGTCTTGTGATGCCATAATCATTTATCATTCTAATGTATTGATTGTACTACCTTTCTAAGAAACTAAGGGCAAGGACTGGATGCTGTATATGTTTGGATAATTTCTTAGATTATAAAAACAACTCAGTCTTAATCTGAATGATATATATTAGCTGTTAGGTTAGGAATACATTTACCAGCTAACCCAGTGGTCCTCCCTTGGGCAGCTATGGATGAAGCCCATTCAAAGCTTCCTAGTTAGTGAGTAGGCTTGGTATTCTATCTTGGATCTTCTGCAGCCTGCTCCACCAAGTCCTGCTTTGGCTTTCTGATACATTCATAATAGCTCCTTGTCTTCATAGGCCAAAAGCAGGCAGAACATTTAAAAAAAAAAAACACTTTTCAATGCTCATTTCAATTCAGTAGATATTTATAGACTCTTGGGATTCAGTATTAACCACCTATTCTTTCCTATGCTTCCTCCCTCTCCCAGCTTTTGCCATCAGGCTCAACCCATCTGGACCCCTTACAAACTCCCATTTTATGCCTTGTCTTCCCTCCACAGAGTGTAAGCTTCCTGAGGACAGGGATGCTTTTTTTCATTGTATTTGTAACCCAAGGCAGAAAGTGATTTTAAAAATGCTTGTTACTACCTGTTATAAATGAATAAATGCAAAGAAAAGCCTGCTAGAGTGAGAGAAAATTGTACATTTTATTCATGAACCTTGCAAGATAGTGGTACCTCACCTGAGGCATGAATTGGTCTTGGAACATCAGGTAATTTATGATCTTCAGAAACTTTCCCCTCCCTCTTGGATTTTCATAGGCTCTCAGAGTTTGAGTTGCAATCTAAGAGGTCCACCCATTCCATGACATGCCCCTAAGATGATCCCACCACACACACATGAACCTCAGTTTTCACAGGGGGTGTGTGGGTTAATATTCAATTACCTATTTGTGCAAACTCAGTTGCATTAGGCCAAGATCTCTAGGTTGCTCTTGACCAGTTGAGAAGCGGTTTTAGATTTGGTATCCCTGGAATAAGATTAGGAAAACTCTGCCAGTCTTGTGATTGGCTGGGCCATTCCCCCTTTGTAATGGATTCCCTAAGGGACCCCCTCCACACCCTGTGAAGACCAACACCCTACATTCCTCACACTACCTACCTACCTACCTACTTACAGTTTTTGGTTCTGGAGATAAAGACAAAAATGAACTGATTCCCTCACCTCAAAGAGTTCATATTCTTCTTTTTTTTTTCAGGTTTTTGCAAGGCAAATTGGGTTAAGTGGCTTGTCCAAGGCCACACAGCTAGGTAATTATTAAATGTCTGGGACCGGATTTGAACCCAGGTACTCCTGACTCCAAGGCCGGTGCTCTATCCACTGCACCACCTAGCTGCCCTGAGTTCATATTCTTCTATGGAGAATATCAGGGACACAGAAAAGTAAATAAAAATATTTGACATATGAGTTCATTTTTATAAAGATAGTGTTAAATAGAGCAATAAGTTACTCTATAAGGAAAGCAATTTAGTCTAAAGTATTCATATTATTTATCTATGTACATACCTACTACAATGTTACAATGGGAGGAAGTATGGTCAAGTGGCAAGAAGACTGGCTCTAGAGCAAGGATTTTTAACTTGGCATCACTAGATACCACAAATAAAAATTGAGGGTGACTGTGATGTTAGATAGGGGGGAATTACATATCCATTTAAATATAATTGACTTCTTTTATAATCTCATATCTTTTGTTTTATACACTTTACAAATATTATTCTGAGAAGGGGTCCATAGGTTTCACCAGACTGACTGTCAGAAGGGGTCATGACCCCAAAATGGTTAAAATCACCTGTT
Organism: Macrotis lagotis; assembly: GCF_037893015.1. Classification (NCBI taxonomy): domain Eukaryota; kingdom Metazoa; phylum Chordata; class Mammalia; order Peramelemorphia; family Peramelidae; genus Macrotis; species Macrotis lagotis. Next base: position 39,132,196 of record NC_133664.1, on the reverse strand, counting down.
TGAAGCTCAGGTACCAGGATTCAAATCCCATCTGTGTCATTTATAACCTATGTGACCTTTGGTGAGGTAGCTAACTTCCCTTGACCTCACTGTCCTCTTATGTAAAGTGGGAAGATCAGACCCTATAACCTTGGAAATCCCTTCCAGGATAGATTTACCATCCCAATAATCGTTCAGCATTCCATTTCATACAGACAATACTTTCCTTCAATAAACAAAGAACTATTTCACAAGATTTCATTCTTAAAATAACCTCCCCCTCAACAGTCTGATAATTCTCCAGCATTCTGCTTAATGTGCGTTGGATAAGTCCAGTTACTAATTTCTTTTTCTCTGAGCAAAAGAGCCATCCAGAATGTTCTTTGTTTGATATAGGTTAAGCAATGATGAAAGGGATTGTAAGGAATTATCTCCTTTTATTACGAACAAAACCTCTTCCTTCTTCCCCCTTCCCTGTCTTTAATTCTTTACGTTTTAAAGAACTTCCTAAATTAAGGGGATGTCTATCTATGGTGAAAGCATGGGAACCAATGAGTATTTGATATTGACATGAACATTATCTGATCAGTTTTTCAAATCTTGATTCAATCCCTCATTCAAGCATAGGACAACACCTCATAATGGAACTACTCTATAAACTGAGAGTAATTCTTCGCTAGAGGTGAAAGCACAAGGACTTAGAGTTGAATGACTGTCACTCACATCTGCACTTCAGAGAGCAGAGTCTGAAGAGCTTAAGAAAATAAAGTTCCTTTTTTTCTTTTTTTTTAAATGGGATTTGGTGCTTAGTGCAAATAATGAAAAGATGAATGTCTCACATCTCCTTTGGTCTGTATCAGTCATGTTTGGTCTGGATTAAATAGTCATTAGCAAAAGCTTCAAGAAAGGATTTAGGGGTAGCAGTGTTCAAAGACCCAGTTGGTTAGGCATCTCAACATACTGAGGAAGTCTTAATGGACTTTAGGGATTATTAGGGATATGCTAATTATTGCTCTCAATGTATTCTGACAGCATTGTTTTACCAAGGGCTTATAGGAGTCAACTGCTAGTTATAGGGGAATGCCAAAAGTACATTAGACTGGTTATCGTGCTGGGTACACAATCTACAGCATTGAAGTTGGGAGACTAAATTTTTGTTTCTGTGAAATTCAGCTGAAGTGAAGAAACAAGAGGACCTTGTTTCCTTTAAGAATTAGGAAAAGGTGAATACAAGATCATCAGTTCTGGCATTTCATTGTTCTGGATTTGAATATAAGAAGCAGGAGAAAGAATGAATGGGTGAATGAATAAAATAATGGTGGAAACCAGAGAAATAAAATACTTCCTTTTTTACATATGTAACCTAGTTGGAACTGCCCCCCAAGAACAGTGTCCTGGAGATTTTAAAGGGCCTCCCCAGGAACTGTAGAGACCTCTTGGGCTAGAATACATAGACAGATGTTCAGGAGAGTCCAGATCTTTTCTGGGTCCTGTAATTTGAAGGGGAAACATCCATCCTAGACCCAATGGCCAGAGGGAAGACAAGGGAAGAAATATTCAAGCTAGGCCAGTCTCCAGACTACTCCTTCAAGGTTACTTATACCAAAATTAAGACAAATCAAACCCAATATTTTTCCTGAAGGGAGGAAGGGCTTCACTCTCTTCACCTGCCTGACTACTTCATGTTCCTTCTCTGATCAATGAGGTAGAGGGATACTAGACAGAAAAGAGAAAGAAACCAATTCATGCTTAAACTTGCCAGCATCTTGCTAAGCAGGTCTTTTTTGGTGTCTATTTGCATTATTATTATTATCCCATGCTATTAATAAGTAATGTTAATTAAAAATAATATGCTAATTAACATCAATTTTGTCTAATTTTCAGTGATGGAGGTTTCAAGATTGAGAGGAAAAAAACAGGAGAAAATGGGAGTCATAAGAGAGTCATAGAAGGGAGGGATACAAAGGGAAAGGGGAAAGAGATAGAGAAAAGGAAGGAGCAAAGGAGAAAAAAGGAAAAGAAATAGAGTTGAAATATGAGTGAATTTCTGTGGGTATTACAGGGTACACCTGCTAGAATGTTTTTGAAACTAGATTTTATTTTTAGATTTTTTTCAGGGCAAATGGGGTTAAGTGGCTTGCCCAAGGCCACACAGCTAGGTAATTATTAAGTGTCTGAGGCCGGATTTGAACTCAGGTCCACCTGACTCCAGCGCTGGTGCTCTTATACACTGCACCACCTAGCCACCCTAAAACTAGACTTTTAAAAAGATGATCCTTTGGGTACTATGGGGCAGGCAGATATCCAACAGTATTTAGCAGCCTACATATACTCAGAATTCTATTCTACAAATACTATATCAAATGTGATATTTTCATTTTTACTGATACCCATAAGAAAGGGTGATTGTTGTTCCATAGTGTCTGACTCCATGTGACTCCATATTCTTTTGTCCATGGAGCTTTTTCAAAGATATTGGAGTGGTTTGTCATTTCCTTCTCCAATGTGCCCCTAAATCATAGGTGAGAAATAGGGGTTAAGTGACTGCCCATGATCACACAACTAGTAAGTATGTGAGGGCAAATTTGAATTCAGATATTCCTGACTCCAAACCTGGTACTCTGTCCACTTCACCATCTAGCATCCCTCCAAGTCAGCAGATTTTCAGAAGTGGAAGGGACTTGGAAGCTCATTTAGCTCTACCCATGCTTGAATCATGAATCCTTTCCACAGCACCCTAAATTAAACACCCATCCTCTGCCTGAAGACTACCAGTGATGCAGACCTCCACCAACCTCCCGAGATGGTATTCCAAGATAGTTCTACTTATTAGAAGTTCTTCCTTATGTTGAATCATAACTGTGCCCTCATGTAACTGCCACATATTGATGGAAGTTCACTGAATTGTATGGGTGGTGGGCAGAGTGCACTCCCCTTGAAGAAGATCGCTTGGCCAATGTTCCCTCATCTTTCAAGGAATCTTTTCCTCTTTTGACTTGTCAATGGTTAGATCTCTTGGAGGGCAGAGGATCTCTTCACATCTCAGCACCTACCTAAAATTCAAGTAACTCCATAACTCCTAATGCTGCTGCTGTCAAAGACACATAAATGTAGTATTTGCCTTTTATTTGGCTTTTACCATTTGAAGCTGAGCCTATGTCACAGATCAACTTCAATTTATACATTTGAATTACTGGGTCTATTTTTGTCTGTCTCCTCACCCTTAAGCAACCGTCTTTTCCTGTTCAAGAGCTGCTCCGGTTCCCCAGTACTATGATTGCTGTGGAGGAAGGGGCATTAGAATTAGGATCCTGACCCCCACATCCTCTCAGTCTGTTTCTGGGGCTGGCCAATTCTTCCTCACTTGTCCTATTGTAAGTGTTCTATTTCTCTTTGTCTCTGTCTCTCTTTGTTCTACTTGCTTTTCTTCTTCTTCCTCTCTCCCTACCTCCAAGTACAGTCATGAACTTCCTCTTCATGAATATGCCATTTAGTCAATTTGACCAATCTCTCTCTCTCTCTCTCTCTCATTCTCTGTCTCTCTCTGTCTGTCTATCTGTGTGTGTGTGTGTGTGTGTGTGTGTGTGTGTGTGTGTGTGTGTGTCTTCACACTCCTTCATTCACCCTAAATAGTGGCTGGTTTCTTTTCTTTACCTTTACCATGAGCATCCAGGAAACATCTTGCTACCTCTTCTATAAGGTCTGAAAATATCTGAAAGCTTTTGGCAACCTTGAGTCTCCATAGTCTTGGATGTCCAACTATTGCCATATTTTTACTGAGCATTCCCAGACTCCAGTCCAGTTGATTTAATTATCACAGCTAGCTAATAACATTAACTAGAATGTCATATAGCTCTTTAAGGTTTACAAAGCACCTTACAAATATCTCATTACTCACAACAACCCTGGAAGGGAGGTGTTTTTATTATTCCCATTTTACAGCAAAGGAAACTGAGGTGGGTAGAGGCAAACTGATCTGCCCAGGGTCACTTGACCAATTCAAGGCCTCCTTACTCTAAATCCAGTGTTCTCTGCACCTAGCTATCACTAGAGATACCTCTTAGAGCATCAGAGATGAAAAGGACTTAACAATCACTTGGTTGAATTCCAGCATTTCAGAAATAAGGGAGCTAAGGTTCAGGGTTAAAGTCACAAGACTAATGTCACACAGCTCCTTAGTGGAAGACCCGTGACTACAACTGTGGCCACACTCCTGACTCCCCAGTGCTCAACTATTTTCATCTGAAACAGATTTATACTTTAAATGTCAAAAAAAAAAAACCCTCCTATCTTGAGATCTCTTCAAGTTGACCTGGTATTAGCCCATTCATTCTCTAAATGTTCCTGCAGTGCCAGAAAGGAAGAAACTGTTTATGAAATGGTTTGAAAATTAGTTGAAAATAGAGAAATCAGAGTTTGGGGGAAAACTGATTTAAACATACTGAAGGAGATTCACCATATATATTTGTTCTTGCATGCCTCTTTTTCTCAAACTGAGAGGGAAACCCCATGAAAATCTGTCTTGTCAGTCTTCTCTCTGTATTCATATATGCTCAGATCATCTTCCCAGTTAGAACATAACCTCTTTAAGGGCAGGGTCTATACTGTCCCTTCATACTTGTATCCCCCAGGGCTTGCCAAATGCTTGCACATGGAAGGTACCTCACAAATTTTTGTTATTTGACTGTCAAAATATGTACAAGTTTAACTAAGAATATGACATTTTCAAAAACTAAATGTCCATTTTTAATTCTGTATCTCTTATTCAAGGTGTAGATTCATTTGCAGAGGTTCCTTTCCCTAATGCTGGCATTTACTCTGTGATTGATTTAAGTTTAAATCTTCTCTTGGATCCTATTAACATTCTGACATATAATAACTGCCATAATTATTAATAAACCACAACTATAATTGTGTAATTATCATATCACAGTGCTTCTCACAGTAAATGTAATTATAGGGAAGCAATGTGATAACCCCAGCATACCTGAGCAATTTTATAGACACAGCTCTCACAAGATGAAATCACACTGTCTTCCTGGCATCCCTTGAGTAACATGGAAGCTTTGGGGTGACACAAGAATTAAGGGTAATAGACCAAGATTATCCTGTCACCATTGAAGAAGCTCTGTCCTATCCCCAATTGTTGTTCAGTCATTTTTCAGCCATGTCTGACTCTCTGTGTCAGTTCTGTTTGGGGTTTTCTTGGCAAAGAGCCTAGAGTGGTCTGCCATTTCCTTCTAGGGCTCATCTTATAGATGAGGAATTGAGACAAAAAAGGTTAAGAGACTTACCCAGGGTCACCCGACTTACCCAGGGTCACCCAACTAAATGAATCTTCCTGATTCCAAGTCCAGCAGTCAATTCACTATCACCAAACACAGGTTTAATTCAAATATTCCTTCATGAACAAGTTTTAGATATCAAAGGGTTCTCTCTCTCTCTCTCTCTCTCTCTCTCTCTCTCTCTCTCTCTCTCTCTCCCTCTCCCTCTCCCTCTCTCCCTCTCTCCCTCTCTCCCTCTCTCCCTCTCTCCCTCTCTCCCTCTCTCCCATCAACTCAATTTCTCTATTCATAGTCAACAGGACACTTCCATTGGAGTAGAGAGAATATTTTGACTCTAGGATGTCTTATCTTCTCTGGTCATACATAAGAAGGGAACTAAGAGCCTGTAGAATTGTAGGAATCCCATGTATTTTTAGTTCCCTTCACCAACCAGATCTGTGACCTTGGAGAAATCACTTAAACTCGCTGTTCCTACCTTTCTTCATTTGTAAAATTGGGGTGGGACTAGATCAGGGCTCTAAATTTCACATAGAAAAAAAATTTTGACTTAGAAAATCACGATTGACACTATGTTATATTTGTATTTATTTGGTTCAACATTTTCCAAATACATTTTAATCTGGTTCTGGAGTTTGATAGCTCCTATACTAGATGACTTCTAAGGTCCCTAAGGTTCTGGATCCAATCCAATCCAGCCCAGCCTAACAAGTATTTATTAAGCTCCTACCATGTGACAACTACTATACTAAGTGCTAGGAATACCAACCCAAAATGAAAGAATCCCTGCCTTTAAAGAATACATCTCGCTTGTGTGTATGTGTGAGTGTGTGTGTGTGTATCAGTGTGTGTGTGGGGGGTATTAGAAGCTTTAACAAGAACAAAAAAGAATAGATAGATACACACATGTATAAAGTATGTATATATTGACACACATACGCACACACACACAATTAAAGAGGGTGAAAATACCAAAACAGGAAGATTAGTAAGGGCTTCTTATAGTAGATAGCTTGTGAGATAAGAGGTTAAAAAAAAGCCAGGGGTTTAATAAAATGAGACTAAGAAGAAAGTACTTCAGGTATGTGGCCATAGTTGTAGTAGGAAAAAGAAAGACTAATTTGAGGAATGGTTAGAAGATCAGTTTGATTGAAGCTCTCTAATAATACCATGATTTAATATATGTTTTTAAGAAGTAAAAATGCTTGGAATGTGTATGATAGTGTTTGTAGGAAAGAATGGAAACAGAATTAGTTTCCATATTATTCTTGATTTTCTTGCCACTTGAGGTCTCCCTGACCATAGAGAATCAAGAGTTGATTTTCCCTCATAAACCCACAACTAGAGAGCAATTAGGGCATATCAGAAGAGACAAAAACAAGATTAAACAGACACCTTATGAGCTGTGGGGTCTCGGAGAAGGAAATATGTATTACACATTCTTGAGCAGGTAAGAATCTAAGAAATAATGGTATAAAGGACAAATAGGGCTCAATAGGTGGTATTCCTTGGACTGGCCATTGTTCCTTGAACAAGCTACCTTTGTAGTTTGTCCAAAAGTCCATGGTCACCTTTGAGGGTCCAGACCTGCTATTTCCCATGGGAGACTCTTCCCTTCTCCTAGTTCCATAGCATCAGGACAACTGTTATCTGGCATTAGGAGGAAATCACATGGAAGCTATTTGGAAAGAGAATTCAGAAATAAGACTTTATCCTTGAAGGCCCGTGTTCTATTTATTGAGATTGACACCCCTAAAGAAATTTCAGTTTTGTTTTTCAGACCTCATATCTTTCAATAACTGACTGACCTTCACGGCTATGTCTTTTCAGGCTGAATGAAAGCAATCTGTTTCTTTGTAATATAAGAGTCAGGGAGATTGTGCTTCAAGGGAAATCCTGTAAAAATCTCTTATTATGTGGGGCCGGGCAGGCCTCACACTGGATTAGGAGAGCCTGCCAAATTTCAATACTTTCTCACTCTGGGAGAGTAGGAGGACACTGAATAACTCAAGGTTGTTTTTTTTTTGGGGGGGGGGAGGTAAAGAAGGGTTGTTAACAATATAATACCAAGTAAGGAAACATAAGAGTAACTTTCACAGGTCTCCTCAGAGTGGTTGGTCTGAGCTGGGAACAAAGGTAGGGTGTGTGTGTGTGTGTGTGTGTGTGTGTGTGTAGGGGGGAAATGGATGAATAATAACATGATCACTAAGGTTCCTCCCAGTTCAGACATTCTATTGAATAAACAAGTGTTAAACACCTACAGGGTACGTACAAGGTAGTTAAGGATACAGCAGAAAGAAGCTATCACTCGTTCAAAAAGCATACATTTGATTAGGGGATACAATGTGTACCCAGTGAATGTGATGGGGACAGGAGAAGAGGGGACAGACAAGAGGATTCCTTGGGCCAGCAATCTCCTTAACTGATGAGCACCCACATCAGCTTTGTAACTTTTAGTTTCAGAATTCCCAAAGGGCACTGAGCTGTCAAACAAGGTACAGACAGGATGTGTGACCCAGCGGACTTACACCCAGTTCATCCTGGCTTCATGAACAGCTTTCCATCCAGACCACTACTTTGCCTCTCACACTTCTCACAGATGCATCAATGCAAAGTAATTTCAGAAGGAGGTGGTGCTGATAACTTTGGGGTTAGGAAAGACCTTGCTTAGACAGGAGCACATTCTAAACCTAGGAACTGCTTGGACAAATGTGTGGAAGTAGCACACAGAATTTCTTTGTTTTAACTGTTTTTAATTGATATCTTTCTTTTTTTCATATCGCCATAATCTCCCCTCCCCTTCCAGAGAGCCATTCCCTATAACAAATATTTTTTTTAAAGACCAAAAAAGGAAAGAGGAGAGGAAATTGGCAAATCTGAACAATACATTGAAAAAAGTCTGAAAATATGTGATATGTAGTATATGAGTGGACCTCTGCAGAGGGAGGGACAAGGTATCTTCTCATATATCAACTTGGAGCTGTTTGTTTTTCATAATTCTGAAGTATTCACTTTTTGACCTTTTTGACAGTTCTTTCCATTTACATTGTTGTGATCGTGTGTATATTGCTTTGTTAGCTCTGCTTGCTTCATTCTGAATAATTTCATGTAGATCTCTCCAGATTTTCCTCACATATGTATTCATCACACATCTTTTCTTAAATTACCATAATATTCTGTTGACTTTATGGATGACAATTAGCCATTCTCTACTACAAATACATCTATTTTTTCTATTTCTTTTCTATCACAAAAATACTATAATATTTTGGGGATATATAGGGACTTTCTTCTTATCAATGGCTGCCTCAGTTTATAATCCTAATAGTGGAGTGTCTAAGTAAAATCACGTGGGTATTTTAGCAATTTAATTTGCATAATTTCAAATTGCTTTCCAAAATGGTTATTCAAATTCACAACTCCACCATCAATGAAACAGGGTGCCTATCTTATTGATAATTTTCTTCTTTTTTATCTTTGAAGGAGGTGAGGTGAAACTTCAGAATTGTTTTGAAGATCATTTCTCTTATTATTAGTGGTATGGTTTGCAATTCTTCTGGGAACTGTTTCTTATATTCTTTGACCATTTATTAACTAAGGAATGACTTCTGGTTTTATATAGAGGGATATAGATATATAGATATGGATATAGATATAGTTATAAATAGAGTCATCTTTTACTTGCAAATGTGTCTTGAATATGAGAGAAATTGGATACAAAGTTTTTTCTCATTTGACCATTTCCCTCTAGGTACATTAATTTTGTTTGTAGAGTAGCTTTTCAGTTTAATGTAATCCAAGCTATCTATTTTATCTGCTGTAATTGCTTCTATCCCTTGTTTTTGTTATGAATATATCTGAGATGGAATTTCAAATATGAGGAATGGGTAGGAGTATAATATAATACAATACAAAATGTTCCAAAAGAATGAAAGATCTCTATCAAATATTATAAACAGAACCTGTAAATTTGATGTTAACTCACCTAGGGAGCTGCAGGCCAAGACATTTTCCAGACACCTGACTAGTGCTTCAATGTCACTGTCCTACGAATATAAAGAGAGAACAAGAATCACCATAAGAACCAAAAGATGCATTCAACCTGTGACCTATTTAAACACCGGAGTAAAAGAGTAAACCATGCCCTTCTGGACAACAAATGTTTTCTACCAGTGCTACTTTAGCAACATGAAATTTGCCATGACATTCAAAATAAGAATTGTATTTGTTATTGACCTTGAGGGGCTGCCATAAGCAATGTAAGACCATAGTATGCAGGGTGTTCCTGGGAATCACGCTTGAAATCAAAGACTACTCTGAGTCCTGAGTCGATATTAGTTTTCTACCAATAAAGCCTAGAATAGTGGAAGTATTTCTCACCATCTGGGAAGAAGAAGTCTCCTAATTATGGCATCTTTTCAGAGGTTGTGGTTGTCACAGTAGGAAATTAATATTTGATGATTCTCCTGTTTCATTTCAAAGGCAATAGCATATTTCATAATAGCAATCACTGGTGAGGTTTTTTGCATGTACTTCAGCCTAATGTGCTTTTCTGAAGCATCACATGAATATGAGTGGTTTCTTCTTTTAATGGTTGGTGTGATTTGGGCAGCCATTATTCATGCATGATGGAAAGAGAAATTTAATTTCACCTCTTCTTCAGCATATGGAGGAAAGAAAAGACTAAGACAAGAAAACATAAGAGAGAAGCCCAGAGAAACTCAGAACAACAATGATGGACTCACTGTGGGCACAGAGTATTGGGAGATGCTGAGGGGCAAGATCTCCTAGTTATTTCCACCCATGTTTAGACTTCGAAATTTGCCATAGCCCATTGTCTTCCATGGGAAAACAAATCTGTGATAAGAATACACTTGCGTAGCCAAGGAAGAAGGAACCAAGCAGGGAGGAAGAGAAAGGATAGAGGAAGAATGGCTTGGTTTGCCAGTATGGTATCATACAAGAGTGCTAGGCTTCAAGGACACTAGCATTCAAAGCTTTAACTTGTATGACTCTGGGCAAGTCACTTAGCCTTCTGTAAAATAGGAATGGTTAACAATTATAGTTGCTGCCTTTTCAGAATTATTGTAAAGTAAAATATTGCATTTGGTAGGAGGCAGCTAGGTGGTACAGTGGATAGAGCACCTAGAGTGAGGAAGGACCTGACTTCAAATCTGGTCTTAGACACTTGATACTAACTAGCTGTGGGACCCTGTGCAAGTCACTTAATCCTGTTGTTCCACAAAAAAAAACCCAACCCTTATGCCCCAGCAAAAGAAACGAATGCCACTTTATCAATCCCGGTATTCTCTGAATTCTGAATGCCAGGTATTGTTGTCCTCTGAGCTCCGTTTGCTAGCGAGCATTACTATCATTATTATTGGAATTCTCAAATCCTTGTCAGTTCTTGTTGTTGGCCTTCTCTAGTTCTGTTTGTCACCTCTTACTCTGTGAGCTCTATATGCCAATTATTACTCGTCGGTAATCTCTATTTTTATATCATATGCACCAGCATAGGTTGGGACTTCCTCAGTTAGTGTACTTAGTTCTGCACTCAATGGGCACCTAAAATTCCCTGTTATCTATTAATTATACTATGCATAATTATCCTGCCTACCCTGTCCTGCTGGGAAAGTACATCAACCTACATGAGTGGTCTGGTGCTCCAAAATACTATTAGGATCCTCACACATTCCCATTACTACCTAGACCTCTCCTCTGGGAGTTGAATCCCCGGACTCATTTCTGTGAGGGTCAAATTTATAGAGAACAACAGCATACCTGTTAGTGAATTCCAATTCTAGGCTCAATGTGCTCCCAAGTCTATTGCTAATTTTTGGTGGTACTTTTTCTATGACATTTCCAATTCCCAAACCTATACAAGATTTATCACTTGGACTTCACTCTAATAAATCATTCTAGTACCTACCCACCTTTCCCCCCATAATTGTCTGGAAAAGCGTGGGGGGTAGGGGGAGAGGCAGGAGGTAGGATGGAGTTTGCAGCAGTTTGGTGGGAACAATCAGTCTTGGGAGTTAAAAGACCTGGCTCAAATCCTGTCTCTCATGCTTAGTAGCTGTATGACCTTGGCCAAGTTCTTTAACCTCCCCTGAGGAAGTCGAACTAGTTGGCCACTGAGGCTTCTTCAGCTCAAAATCTATGAAAGCATGAACAAATAAAGACTTGGAGAGTGAACAGACAGATTACAGAGGCAGGTAGACCAGTTGACTAATTATGGTTATTACTGTAAATAAGAAGACATACAAACCTAAACTAGGATGGTTGCAATAACAGGGGAAGGAGAGAACATATTAGAAAAATTGTATGGAGAAGGAATAAGCAAATCTTAGGAAATAATTGGATAGAAGTGATGGGAAGGAGAGAAAGGAAGGCCCATCTAGATAATTATGGTTGTGAACCAGGGTGACTACTGAAAGTAAAGGGAGAGCAGATTTTGGGAAGAACATGATGAGTTCAGTTTTGGGGTACACTTAATTTGACATCCAAATGCTGATAAAATCACCAGAATATAATGGGCTAAAGTTTTGAGAAGGAATTTGGAAAAGAGAAAATTTTTGGAATTTTCTGCCTAGAGAAGATAACTGAAGTCATAAAAGTAGATGAAATTACCACGATAAGGTGTTATATATAAAAAGAAGATAAAGGAAATAATAATACATTTAAGGTGGGGTGGAAATAAGGAGATCACAAAGGAAAAGGAGAAGGCACATTCAAAGAAGTGGAAGGAAAACAAAGTACAATGTTAAAGAAACCAAGTGTGAGGAAAATAACAAGGAAGGAAGTAGTCAACAATCCCCAAAAAAGGGATTCCAGAATATGAAAACAGGGGGGAAAGGCCACTAAATTTGAAAAAGAAAATCAGTAGAAGTTTATATAGAATGTTGGAGACAGAAATAAGAAAACAAGGAATTAAGAAATGACTGGTGGGAAGGAAGTGAAGACAGTAAGTACAGTTTACTGGGAAACCTGATAGTTAAGAAGAAGGTGACATAGGAGATGTCTACTTGGTTTCAGATGATGGAGAGGTCAAGAGGGAAAAAGGAAGGGTTGCACTGTGTATGGTGTAAGTTTATGGATGGTATATGTACAAATGTATAATATATACATATATACATTAAAAGGATGCATTTGATCTTTTCTTGCAATTTTCTGAATTTGTTCATCTGCTAACTTGGACTAATTTGATATTTTCTGATATTTCATCATCCTTCACTGTAATAGACTAATAATTCCAGATTCTTAATTACTTCTGATAAGAAATAGATATAACAATTAATGAGGTCATGGTTATTTGGATCTTGAGACTTAGACACTATATATTTTCCCACAAAGACCTGAAAAAGTGACACCCTTCCCCAATTTGCTGAATAATATATTTTAAATTATTTGAATTCTTTATATCACTGGTATGATATATATATATATACACATATATATATATATCAAAAATTAGATCAAACATCCATTTTTTTAGAATTAGGCTAAGGTCATATTAAAAATATAGAAGCACAGCTTAGAGTTAGAAGGAACTTGAACAACTATCTAATCCAACTCGGTTCTTTTACAGATGGGAAAATTGAGGAGCAGAGGGATAGTGTCTTTCCCAAAGTCATATAACTTTTAGAAGTAATGGGGAGAGCAATAATGAGAATGACCCAGCTTCCCTAATAATTTTATTAAGACCAAAATATGCTAATCCTTTTGAATAATAAGAGAAAATTAAACAAGCCAGGATTTCTTCATTTCCCACATAATCATGGAATATTGGAGCAAAGTGACTTGTTATCAAAGGATCTGAGTTCAAATTCAAGATTTTGCCATGTACTAATTGTGTGACCTTGAGGAAAATCCCTTCTCTTTTGGGGATCTTAATGTCCTTATTTATAAAAAAAGAAGGTATAACTTCTGAGGTCCTGTCCTTACACCTATGGCAAATGTTGAGGCCCAAGGAAATGGGAGCTCCCATCCAAAGTCACCCAAAAAGAGCTGGGACTTGCACCCATCACAAATTTTATGGGGAAAAAATATAAGGTTCATTAGCATCATTCATATCATTTTTGCCACTTAGGAAAACAATGTGAGATATACATATTTAGAGACATTTCCACTTCAAATGTTCAATTAGACTAGCTCATACTTGTCTGATCAGCTATGTTTAGACACATTGTACTTTGACCCCAGCACAGTGATGTCATTTTGGACTTTTCTGAGAATGAAGGAACACTTCCAGTTTAAAAATGAGAATAAAATGACATTGTAAAAACTGTAACAATCTTGATGTATAAATCTAAAAAGATTTTTTATAAGCCAACTTACCTGCTTAAGGACAAAATTATATTATGCTTATGGAATACTAACATCTAAGAAATTAAAATATAAGATGAATATATTAACTACACACTGACCCAATAAAACAATGAAAATGCAACCCCATCTTACATTTATTTTGTTGAAATCAGCTGAGTAGCAAGTACCCTCACCTCAATCAAAAATCCTATTAAAATGAAAACTGTTCATCATTCCTGAAGTAATACATTTTTTCTAATTTTTAAATTCTGAAATCTTGCTGGTAACATTTTAATAACAATAATACAGGGGAATTCTGAATGCTCTGCACATCCCACTGTTTTCCTAGTCAACTTAGTGCCAAAGCAATTAGCTAATCCACAGTCCCTGGAAAAATAGAATCGTTAAACCATGAGGGACTTAGGAGCCTAGAAAAGTCATTGTTTAATTTTTTTATAGGTCTAAAGGGTTATAGCTATAGAGCCAGAGGGAGCTTAAAGATCATAATCAGATCATAGAAGAAGAGCTTTAAAAAAAGAACGAGCTAAGGCCAAGGTCATCTTGAAGAACAGAATCTCCGACTATTGGAAGAGACCTTAGGAATCGAGTCCAGAGTTCTCTTTATCTTTTTGGGGGTCATGGACCCCCTTTGGCAGTCTGGTGACACTCATGGATTATGACTCAGAATAATGGTTATAATGAATAAAACAAAACACATGGGATTGCAAAGGACACATGTTAAAATACATCAATTATACTGAAGTAGAGTCTGTAAACAGGAAGATTACAATCATGTGCAGCCTAGAGGTGGGTCTAGTAACTGCAGTAATTTTGCAGCAACAACTGTAATATGATACAAAAATATCTATAATTTCTATTGGTAACAAAGTCATATGTACTGCAAATACTGATGTATTTATCCCCCCCACACACATTCATAAAAGATTTTTTGTTGTCATTCTGTCATTTCGATCATGTCTGAGTCTTCGTGACCCCATTTGGGATTTTCTTGGCAGAGATACTTAAGTGTTTTTGCCATTTTCTTCTCCAATTCATTTTACAGATGAAGAAACTGAGACAAACAGGGTTATATGATCTGAGACTGACTTAAATCTCCTTCTGAAGCTGTTTACAGCTTTCAAAAGTTGTTTTTAGGGGCAACCTATATCTAAGAAAACAATGACTGAATTTTCTGTGAATTGAGCTAGAAATAAATTTCTCCTATCTGAGAGGTGGGTGCCACTGAATCAATTAAAGTGTCGATTGCAAAACAAACAAATAACCAGAAATAGAACGAAACTTTAACCTTGAGGTCTTTACATATCTTCCCAGATGTAAAGATATTTTATATCTTTTCTTGTGTGTAAAGATTAAAACAAAATTATAGGAAAGGGAATAAAGAGAAAGATTATAAATTGCTTGTCTCTCCCATTCCCCATCCCCATCCCTGGAAGTTTTTTTCCTTCTATTTGAAAAGGAAGAACTAAATGACTTGAAATAAATGACTTTTGGATAGAAAGGTTGCAAGGCCTTTGCGGATGATTAAGCTTACAGATGGAGAACTGAGGGAAAGACTTTGGGTCAGGTTTTACACATAATATTGAGTAGGAGTTTTTTTTCCCTTTTTGAGGTTAAATTAAAGGACAAAAGGAAAAAAGAGTTGAACTGCTTTACGGTTTGAAAGGTGTTTATACAAATAATGTACATAATCTTAAATAAGATCATCAATTTGGACACATCTTCAACTTCATTATTTGGACCCAAAGATTCTTATTCTCTTTTGAGTCATGGACCTTTTGACAGTCAGAATGGAGAAACTCGTGGTTCCCTTCTCAGGATAAGGTTTTTAAATGCCTCATACAAGACACAAGATTAAAAAGGAAATTGGTTATAAAAATAATAACAGTAACATATTTGTATGGTGTTTTAAGGTTTACAAAGTGATTCACAAATATTATCTCATTATTCCTACCCTTGTAACAACCCTATTATAATTCCCATTTTAGAGATGAGCAAACTTAGGCAAACAGAAGTTAAGTGATTCATCATGGTCACCTAGAGAATAAGTATCCGAAGCAGCATTTAAACTTCTAACTCCAGGTCAATACTCTATCTACGATGCCAACCAACTGTCTCAATTATGTTGAAATATAGTTATCAAGATACTAAAATAATCACCAATCCTTGGTTAAGAATTCCTATTGTAAATATCCACCACAAAGTGAGGTATTAAAAAAAATTTCCAATAGATTATGAAGTTTTATCCCCTTTGAGAGAATGATGTTCTCTGATAAATACACTGAAAAGAAAATTACTGTAGAATGACAGAAATTTCCATATGGAGATGGAATTGCAGCAGCATAACATGCCTTATAGTACAAAAGATTTAGAAACTTATCTAAGAGACAGAGAAAAATGTACTTCAGTTTAGGAACTCCCCTGGATTCAACCTGTTGAAACAAACTCATCAAAGGTATATTTTATAGCCAGTCTGATCATCTGTGGCTTCATGATGAAGAATAAAGAATATATAGCAGGGTCAAATTGGGACAGCTGCCAAAGGAGGAAATGTCACATATTTAAAGTTTTCAAAATTGGGAAAAATTGTAAGGTTGATCATAGATGTCAGTAAATGTAATTATTTGCCTGTTAATACACCCACCGGACAACCACTTGTCTTTGAAAACTTGCTTGGTGTTCCCTGCTCAGTGTCCACCACCTCTCTTCAGCATGATGGCCATTGTTTATTTTCAAGAGTGTATTTCCATAGAGCTTGGTCATATATATTTCTATAACTTCAAATGTAAGTTGAAAGGTCTATCTTAGTTACACACCTATGAACCTCTGAAGGAGGTTGTCTCCTTCTCCCCTCCAAGAACCATACTGTCCAGTGACTCGCCCACCCTCAAGTCCAGGATACAAGGTGATTGCCCTGAATGACCATACTGCAGCCACTGCATTACTACTGATTCCCCTTTATCTAAACAAATGTTTGCCATGGTTCTCCAATCCATAGAAACTGAAGCTGAAGTTTAAGGTGACCTTATCTGACTGCCTTTCAATCAGAAACATCTCTTTCATTTTAATCCTGTGACTTGATTTCATGAGATGCAAAGGCCCCTGATTATTTTCATTCATAATTCATGAAAAAGAAGAAAATTTCTTTTTTAGCATAGAACTATCTAGTAACGCTGAATGGACTGAAGCTGCGCTTGAACCTGTGATCTTTTCTCTAAAGGTAAAAGGATGATCAATCACTAAGAAAAAGAGAAATTTTATGAATATGTGGTAAAAAAAAACCCAAAGACATCTTTGCAAAACTAGGTTGTAGACAAGCGCCATCAAGATTTACCAGCAACACACATTCCTGTCTTTGAATTATGAGTCACAGAGAGTGTTCATCTGTCCAGAGTTCACTGTCAATATATTATTCATGCTAAATTATTAAAAGCTAACTGCAGCTACCTTTTACTTAACGATCAGGTGGGTTGGGGGGGGGGTCTTGGATTGCAGTGCTGGGGGTTTTTTGTTATTGTTTGGTTTGGTTTTAAATCATCATCAGATTTTATTTGCAGAATGCCAACAAGGAGAAAATCACTACCCTATCACTTTTTTTCTCTTTTTTTTTAAATTGATGTTTTAGAAACTTGGCATTCTGGATGAGGGATTGAAAACTTGAAGGATGAAAAGGAAAAACAGTGAAGCTGATGAAGCCACCTCCTAATGTGACAGCATGCTGCAATAGATTTTTGTTTTTTTAGGAGTTTAAATGGTTTTGGTATTTCCATTCAGCTCCAGTAGTCTGGAGAGCCTGCTCAAAACCTAATCAATCTTCTTTCCTCCAATGTTTCATTTATTTCTGATTAACTGGTTATTGTTTTATGCAATCTTAGTCCAGTGGTCAAACTGGAGAATGAGCAGAGAACCTGAAATAAGAGGGATATTATTTCTCTTAAGAATGTGGGAGAAAAGTTTCATTTTCCAAAAGGAATTTCCTTAATTTATGATGTTTGAGTTTTTGTGTGTCTTTGGGTCTTTGGTCAGGAGCTTCAAAATGCTGGCTGAATTGAATTGAATTATGCTAACTTCTCTTCTTATGAAAAACCAAACTGAAAAAAATCCTGTTCTTTATGGGGGAGGGGGGAAGAGAAGGAATCTGTGCTTATATTTTCATTGGCTTTGGAGATTTCCTGGGGGGGGGAGGACAAAGCAAACCAGAAACTGTCCTATAATTTAGAGAGTTCCTTGGAGCACAGCTAGAAAATTTTCAGACATTGGAGCAGCTAGGTGGTGCAATGGATAAAGCACCAGTGCTAGAATCAGGGGGACCTGAGTTCAAATGCAGCCTCAGACTAAATACCTAGCTGTGTGACCTTGGGCAAGTCACTTAACTCCACTGCCTTGCAGAAAAAGAAAAAAATTATCAGACATAGGACCTAAACCCAGGTCTTCTGATTTCAAGTATATCTTTTTCTCTACTAGACTTGACTGGTTTTCTCTAAAACTTAATCCTACAGCTAATTTTCATGGTCAATTGTATCCTAGCCCACATTCAAGGAGTCAGACTAATAGGAATTAGAAGACATAGACAGATAGACAGATAGATAGATAGATAGATAGATAGATAGATAGATAGATAGATAGATAGATAGACAGACAGACAGACAGACAGACATAAAACTTAAGATTGGCAAAGCACCTTACACAGATGATCTCATTGGATGCCCATAACAACCCTGGGGCAGGTGCCATTTTAATGTTCACGTTACAGATGAGCTAACTTGGACTTGTTCAAACCCATACCTAGTTAATGTCTGAAGCAGGATGTGAACGTAGATCTTCCTGATTCCACATTCATCATGCTTATAGCATCACAATGCTTCCATCTGGGGTAGTTGCTAAGAGGGATCCAGCCATTTTTTCCCAGCCCTCTTCCCTATCCCACCCCACCTCAACTTGACAATGGGCTAATCTGGCAAATCTGACACTAAGGAATATCGCAGGGGAAAGGGTTGGGAGGTAGGGATGAATCCAGTCCTACAGAATGGCCCCTTAAGGGACATAAAAGAACCAGCTGCTCCAATTTACCCCCTTGCTGTCCTTGAACTTTGATCTCTCACCAATACTTTATATTTCCAACCACAGTGGGGAGCTTTTGTCCCTATAACAAAATAAATTCTACAAATAAATAAATCAAAATCACTTTTTTAAAAACTCTGAATTGATATTCCATTGTATATGTACTTGGAAATCACCCCCCCCTTTTTTGGCTTAATGAGAAAATAAATTTTTGTGATATAAAAGTGCCTCCTCCCCACCAAAAAATCATTGTGATTGACTTTTAAGTATCCTTTGTGACCCATCATAACCTGCCAGGGACAGCGACATTAAGCCATCATCATCTTCTAATAAATGAGGAGGAACTAGAAGAAAACAACAAATGAGTGGAGCAGTACCTAACACAAAAGAGCAGGATGACACACAAACTTCCCATGGGGATGGGGCAGACCTAGGATTAGTCAGGTGCAAGGCGGATAGGAGCTGCAGATGGTAGGAAGGCATCCCGGGCTTGGGGCAAGAGCAGAAGGCCTCCTCATATGCTGGACCACATCAAACTGATGTTCAGTTATCTGTACATTGGGGGAGACAGTTTATATTTCTCCCCCATAAGTTAGCCCTCTCTCAGGAATATGAATCTTCCTGATCTCTACTGAGTTAATAACAGGGACTTAAATTTGCATAATATTTTACAGTTTACATGGGTTTTGCAGACCTCATCTCATTTTCCACCCCTATCATCCATCCCTGGAAGCACTACGCATTCTAGATCTCCTTTCACAGATAATGCATTCAAAGGCATTAGGAGGATAGATGGATAATTATTGTTGTGACAAGGCAGTAGTCCAATTACTAGCAGACACTGCAGTAAGAGACACAAATGACCTTTCATGATTTAATGTAAAAATTGTTCCTAGTTTCTTAGGCTATGGAGATCACAGACTCCACCTGTCAACTTTGGCATCATTATTTCAAGCATAATATCACCTCCTGCTCCTCTCTAACCTAGTTCACAGTGATTCAACAGAGAGATGGCAAGGTCTGTGGAAGGCGAAACACAAAACATAAGTCAAGGGTGTTGGTGCCAGTAAGTGGACATGATAATCATAGGACTCTGGATGAGGGGGCTTCACCTAGCCTTTTATTCTTCATTTGCTGGTCAATTATAAGAGGATATTGAGAATTGAAATGAACTTCACCACCCCAGCCAGTTTTTTGTTTGCTTGTTCATTTAGGGAGGGGGCACAAGATAGAATCTCCCAAATAATAAGTTTAGGAGACATAAGTTCAGGGTCCAGAATTTGATGGGAATTTTCTACCCAAGTCAGACATGTTTGGGACCATGGACTTTGAGACAACACCAAATGTTTTGTCCTTCATTTTCAAAGAAGACCATGACATCAGGGAGGTGATGTTATGACAAACATGTGAATTGGGCTTTGCCACGTCACCAGCCTCCCTTTCTCCTCCTGAGCCATCTGGGTCCAGTGACCAGATATGAATTGGGATGACTACAGATGGTCCTAGATGTGGGGCAATCAGGGTGAAGTGACTTGCCCAAGGTCATACACATCTAATAAGTGTTAAGTGTCTGAGACTGGATTCCAACTCTTATCCTCCTGACTCCAAGACCAGGGCTCTACCCACTGTGCCATCTAGTTGCCCTATATACTGTCAAGAAAAGCATCTAAGAGATATGTGGAGGAAATAAACTTTTAAAAGGTGAAAATTGTGCTATGATGGGAAGCAAAAGACTCAAATGATAGCAACTAATCCTACCTCCACATCCCCCACTAAATAATTTCTGCACAGAAAGATCCAGAACCACTTAAGAGGAAAAAATAATGATGAAAAGCAATAATTAATTTCATACAAATCCAGAAAAAAAATCATGAATTAAGGAGAATTTAGCAAAGGAAAGTGACTGAATACCATAGACCTCATTGGTTTCTAGTATTTAATTTATTAAAATTGCATAAATCATTTAATTACTGTCCTTATTATTCTTTCCCTACCATGCATCTAGAAAAGGGTAATAATATATGAACCTAATCCTAACCTGGGACATTCAGTTTGCCTGTGTCAGTTCTTTGGGTGGTCAAAGGGGAGCTGGCCATGTGTCACAGAGAGACTCTTTAGCCATGGCCATCTCATGAACAGCAGCTAAGGAAAGCAAGCAGAATGACTTGGGTCAAGATTCAGTCTGTTTGTTGACTGCCTATGTCTGGTCTGATGAAGGCTTGTGGTCTCAGACTTGGGGTTCAAAATTCCTTGGATTCCCCTGAAAGCCTACCCAAAATCTAGTTTAGAGAGACTCTGTCACAAGCTTGACTCTGACTAGGAGTCTGAAGCCATTAAGGTGTTAGTCATGGCAAAGCCTAGAGGGGGGGGGGGGAGGGAGAGAGAGAGAGACAGAGACAGAGACAGAGACACAGAGAGAGAGAGACAGAGACAGAGAGAGACACAGAGACAGAGGGGGAGGGATGGAAAAATAAACCCCGGGAGTCCATCACAGCAAGAACAATGCTACAGTCCTGAGTGACCCAACATATTCATTTAACAGCACCTATTCCAAAATGGGTCCCACCACAACCTAAAATATATTTTCCAAGTAAATCTGGAACATTTGTTTCCCTCAGAAAAAGAAAAGACAAACAATGCAATCGAAAGATGAGTAGAAATGACATGAAGACATTTGTCAAGCTGAAGCACTATCACATGTTGATTAGAATGGAGAAAAACCATTTCAGGGACAGCTCTTCCTTCCCGAGCCCCAACACTTGCAATGGTAAAATACACAATGGCACTGAGAGCTATAAAAGGCTGTACTCCAAAAGGGCTGTGGGGCTCATTCTGATTCAGTGGTTTCCTATTTCAATATCACATTATTAAAACTACTGTAATGGTTTGTAAGAAAGCAATCAATAGAGGACTAGGCCTAGTGTCAACAGGACTGACAGACACCTACCAGCTGTGTGACCCTGGACAAGTCACTTAGCCCTGTTTGCCCGAGTTTCCTCATCTACTGTATGAGTTGGAGAGAGATGACAAAAATCACTCTAATATCTTTGCCAAGAAAATTCCAAATGGTGACAGAGTCAGACATGACTGAAAAGAAAACAAAAGGAAATGACTGAACCATAACAAAAGGTCTGTGATAAAGAAGCCAGGTTTGCCTTCAAACTTTACCAACCTCTCCAGAAAGACAGCTGACAAAGAAGATCATGAGCAAAGCAAGGGCTTAATCAGAGGGAATTGGAGGATTCCAATTTGATTTTAGGAAGACTCTAACAAGCCCCTGCACCACAATTATTCATTCATCACAAAGGATGCTAAATTGGCTTTCCCTTGGAACACTATTATGAAGAAACATTTTTATTTTCATTGATCAATGAATAATGCAATCTTAGCATGATAAGGTGGGGAAAAGATCTGGCTCTGGAGTCAGAGGCTGTGGATTCGAATTCCAATTTTGCTGCTTACTCCCTGGCCTACCAGTAGCAAGTGAAAACTTCCAATTCATTGTGTTCTTGTTGGTACATAGTCACATTCATGTTACCTCCCTCTTTAGATTGGGAGCTCCTGCCTTTCCTTTCTTTGTATCCCTGGCACTTCCTGCAATCATTGTGTACTGACTGACAATCTCCAGGGCTCTTCATTTCCTAAGATTTGAAGAGAGAATTGGACTAGAATGCCTTAGAGGTTCACTAGCCATTGACCAAAGAACCCAAAGAATAGCAGCACCTGCACGGACTATCGGTCCTGCTTCCAGACCAGCCCTAGTCACCATTGTCTAAGGGAGCAACCATATGGAGAAGTCAATCATCCCAACCAACTATTGACCAACTGCCACCTAAAGGTCCAGTAAAGAAGTCTACCAAGGGGTGGCTAGGTGTCACAGTGGATAGAGCACCGGCCCTGGAGTCAGGAGTAACTGAGTTCAAATCCGACCTCAGACACTTAATAATTACCTAGCTGTGTGGATTTGGGCAAGCCACTTAACGCCATTGCCTTGCAATAACCTAAAAAAATCCAAACTAAACAAAAAAAGAAGTCTACCCAAAGCCCCATACCCCCATGGAGCTGTACCCCCCCAACTCCAAAGCAGCCACAACTCAAAGTCCTTGGCACTGACAAATGGATCAACATCAGAAATAGGGAACATTAAAGAAAATGGATCAATCATCTGTTTTGCGACTGAACTCTAAGAACCACTGGACTTTTCTATCTGACTCACAGCTGAAACCTTCCATCTGCATCACCTGCCCCTTTTAGAATGGGGGCATCTGGAGATCAGAAAGTGTCTGACTTTTCCAGCTGCAACCGTAGCACTTAAAACAGTGGGGGTTTTTGATGCTTCATAAATGTCTTTTTATCCATTCATTCATTCCAGTTATAAATACATAATGAAAAAATTAAATTCTAATTTTTTTTAAACAGGAACTATGATGAATGCTTTAAGTAGAAATATCACCACTTACATGATCAGTGACCTTAAAGGGGTTGAAGCTAGTCTCAGAAACTAATGTACTTGTATGGAGAGAGAATGGACTACTCGAATCCTCAATCATTGTCCATGCAGACTGAACATGTGACTCTTTTGACCAAGAAAAATCAGTGGTTCCCGACTGATTCAAAGATAAAACAGAAACTCCACTATTTGTCACAACTTCATGAAAGCTTCACTTCCAGAACTAGTTCCCATCACTCATTCTAGGTGTTAATAGCCTGGTCTATTGATGATTCACTCCACTCATCACTCTATCTCTTGATTCTATGACTTTTCATAAGCTAGTCCCTAGGTTGGGATGAGCTGTTGTGGCCTCTTGGAATTCCAACTCACTTTAATCCAGCATCTCCAAAGGACGAATCATAGTGCCATTACTTCATTAATGTCAACTTTTTTCTTTATAACATGGATCATATCATCTGCAGTTCCCACAGCAAGAAGTTAGAAAGAAGAACTGATAGTCCAGAATATCTGGGCTTGCAAATTTTAGGCAGGAATCAGAATATTTATATTACAAATTCTGAAAATATTCCCTTTTCTTAATTTTGAGGACTATATTTTTTTAAATAAGAATTATAAAAGAAATCAGATTTTTTGCCTTGAGGTTATGAAAAATGTAAATAAATAAATAAATTCAACAGTGTTCAAATTTGTGCAATTTTAGGTAGTCAGGATTATTTTTTGGTTGGAATGCCTGTCTCAGGTATCTCCAATCTCTCCTCCCTTTAGCGGTCAAATTGTTCTTCCTAAAACGAGGGTCTGATCATAGCTTCCCATGCCCATTAAAAGACTCCTGCAGGATCAAATATAAAATCTTCTGTTTGGTTTTCAGAATCCTTTATAACTTGACCTCTTCCAACATTACAGGCTTTGGACATCTTACATCCCATCCATGAACTGTGCCATCCATTGGCACAGGCCTCCTGGCTGTTCCCCATGCACTATAAATACCTTTCCTCTTCATTTCCACTTCTAGGCTTCTGTGGTGTCCTTCACATCTCAGCTACCATTTCTCCTGCAAGAAGTCATTCCTTGTCCTCCTTACTCTGAATCCCTTCCCTCTGGGACTATCCCCCAATATATCATTCATATCCTTAATATTGTGTCTCTAGGGCAGTGAGGTGGCAGAGAGGTAAAAGTACAAGACCCCCCTCTTCCTGAGTTCAAACTTGGCCTCAGACACTAGTTGTATGACCCTGGGCAAGTCATCTAATCCTGTTGGCCTCAGTTTCCTCCTCTGTAAAATGACCTGGAGAAGAAAATGGCAAACCATTCCAGTATCTTTGCCAAGAGAACCCCACATGGGGTCACAGTAGGACAGAACAATGACTAAACAGCAACTACAAAAAAATGTTGTCTCTCCCATTTCACTGTGAGCTCCCTGAAAGTAGGAAATGTTTTTTGCCTTTCTTCATATCCCTTGCAAAGGGCAAAATGTTATTGCCATTGTTCAGTCATTCAGTCATGTGTGACTGTTTGTGACCCTGTGGATCTTAACACTCCCATACCATCCATATCTTGGCAAAGATACTGGAATCGTGTACTATTTCCTTCCTTTTTTAATGTAGGCAGGAGTTAAGTGACTTGCCCAGGGTCACACAGCTAGTAAGAGTCTGAGGCTGGATTTGAATCTGAAGCTGGATTTGATTTTGGATGTCCCTATTTCCAGGCTCAGACTGGGCTGTCTTTAATTTGGAATGGAGTAGGAAGAGGCCACAAGGAGAAAATCAATGGGGTGATTATTGCAATAGTCCAGGCAAGAGATGAGAAGGAGCTTTCATCTTACTTTGGATGGAGCTCTTGTAAATTGACTCCCCCCCCCCAACCAGTGCCTTAGGGCTGTGCCAACTTTGGTTTCTTGGGAGATTAATGTAAAAATTGTAGATTTTGACTGTTCCAGCCCTTCAAAAGAAAAGCACATACCTGATGACTGGCCCTGTAAGTGCTTTCTGTTGCTTTCTCCTCCTCTTTCTCCTCCTCCTCCTCCTCCTCCTCCTCCTCCTCCTCCTCTTCCTCCTCTTCTAACACTTCTTCTACTGGACCCTCCTCACTTGCTTCAGAACAGGAATCAAAGACATCCAGATAATACTCTTCGGCTTCTAAGGGATCTTCTGGGATCTCTGAAATGAGACAGTCATGAAACAGTTGATTACTGTGATAATTGGGGGGGGGGGGTAGGATGGCGATTTCCTCCGAGATGTGGAAAGCGGTGACTTACTATTCTCCCATTCTATCAGTGGTATCCCAGAAGGGCATGAAGTCCAATCACTTACAAATAAAACCAAGAAGAGAATGGGGTGGGAGAAACAGCTGGCAAAGCAAAGGGTCAGCAAGAATAGGAGAAAGGCCATTTTCAGATTCCTTTTGAAACCTTAAGTGAGAAAGCCATTATAGAGTGATGCCACTATTGCATAAAAGTGTTTCTATTTGAACTGAGCTGGGAAATACTGGCAGGGAGGGGGGGTTCAGTGAATAGAGCACTGGGTCTGGAGTCAGGAGGACCCAAGTTCAAACAAAGTCACTGGAACCTACTAGCTGTGTATCTTTGAGCAAGTGACATCACTGTCTACCTCAGTTTCCTCAATTGTAAAATGGTGATAATAACAGTGCCCTGCTTCCCAGATCTACTCTGAGGGATCAAGTAACACATACCTAAACCTTAAAGTACTATACAAAATTTTCAAACCTTAACGTATTTTATAGCTATATTATCGTTATCATTAATGTAGTTAGGTGGCACAGTGGATAGAGTGCTGTACCTGGAGTCAGAAAGAATCATACTGTCAGTTCATATCTGGCTTTAGACTTGCTGCGTGAGCCTCAAGTTACTTAACCCTGTTTGCCTCAGTTTCCTCATCTGTAAAATGAATGGGAGAAGAAAATGGCAAACCATTTCAGTGTCTTTCCCAAGAAAATCCCAAAATTGTGTCATGAAGAGTGGGACATGGCCAAACAACTATTATCATTAATAGTATCAAGAACCATGTAAAGAAATAATGTCCTATTGAGAAAAATACTCCCCCAAGAGTCCATCCTGAGTTTATACAGCTACTCAGTCCACAAAGCCATTTCCACAACACATACCCAATGGCTGGTTCTGTATGTGTTCCCTTAGACTTCTTCTTCCAAGGGAGAAGGCGGAGGAAATGCAATCCCCTCCATTTGTTCATTAAAATGCTTTCTTAGTCTATGTGCAATCACTTGTTGCATTAATGTTCACTTCTCCCATCAAGGGGGAAATGCTCTTTGAAAAATAGCTTTAATTTCCTCTCCTCCTAAAGTGAGCATTAAAACTAATACATCAGGGCCACACTCTGGAATTCCCACACACTTAGTAGGCAGTGACGGAGTGTGTTTACCTAGGAATCCAATAATGACTGCCTCAGAGATTGCACCACCAATATTCCAGAGGAGAGTTGCACAGAAAGAGAGGATATTATGTATGACACAGGTACTGTGAAAAGAGTTTTCATTTAGCCCTTCTTCAATTAAGCCCCAAACAACCCTTTCAGTGATGATATAAAAATACCAATTAAAAACCCTTATGATTATATTATACTTATTTACTTTATAATGTTGAATTATTCTAATGCTATATTATGTATAATTGATATAGTTATTTTAAGACCTACATGTTATTACTAAATTTATCATATTACTGATAAGTTGTGTGATTTATCATTAATTTGGCAATTATGGGATAGAATCATGGTTTACCACAGTCTATAAAGAATTTTAGTTGGAAGTCTCCTGAAGGGCAACAAAGAGAGGCATGGTGGTAAATG
The DNA here is from genome assembly GCF_037893015.1 of Macrotis lagotis. Lineage (NCBI taxonomy): Eukaryota > Metazoa > Chordata > Mammalia > Peramelemorphia > Peramelidae > Macrotis > Macrotis lagotis. The sequence goes on along the minus strand of NC_133664.1, from coordinate 39,105,275 downwards.
ACTCTGTTTAGCATATTATCCAAGATGTCCACAGTAAGAGTGGCATAAAATTATCAAAGAGGGATATGACCAAAAATGAGGTAGCCTGTTCAGTCTTGAAGCAGGAGAGTGAGGTAATAGATGGGCAGCCTACATACTGGGTTTATATGGATTTTTCTTCCAATTAGCTAGGAGATTATGAGTATTGTCTGGAATGGAGACATCTATTAAAAATACAATCCTTAAGTTTTTATGGATCAGTATTATATCTATTGTGGACAATAGTTTGGTCTATGATAATGGTCTGGGTTCCAGTAAAATTTAGTTGATGCTTGAGTTCACCAGATGTCTGCATTTGTACCACCAGACTTTGCCCATAAAATTTAAGGAACTTCTGATATATAATCCCAGACAGCAGACATTTAGAAGGTGGACAGTAAGTGAATCCTCTCCATTATGTCCTTGTATGACCTACAGAGATCACCAAAAAAAATAAGCTTACGTAGTTTCTGGTGCCAGTGACCTAGTTCTGAATTGCCATCATAAACTTCTATTTCCACAAATAAATCCTTATCAGTCATCCTTCAACATTTTCTGGTCAAAATATTGTTGGTCACCCATGGAGGATCTTTTGATTCCAATCTTGGGTCTTAGTTACTTCTTAGGCTCCTTCAAGAGGTAAACCAATTTCAATGACATTGGGAAAAATCACCATAGGAAAATTTATTCCCTCTATGCCCTTCAGGTTTACCCATTATCAGCTTCTACTATTTCTTGTGGAACTGATGTCTCTTCTTTCCAGACAAGCACTCTGACCTGTTTGCCATTTTCTGTATGAATATCTATCTACCCATTTTCTTCCTGTTTTGGCTGCCTTAGGGTGATGGGTCCTATATTTTGTTACTATACATGTTTTTGTTAGGGAACTTTTGAAATCAGCCATGACCCACTTGAAAAATTCCATAAATATACATTAATATTATAGAGGTGTTACCTGCTATAAATATGCTCTTCTCGTTAGATTTTAATTTCAAGATGCCAATGAGTCTCTTAACATTCAACTACAGTATTCTCATTAATATCTTTATGCTCTCTGTGGCTTGCCTAATGGAAACTAAGTTATTTATGTCTTCTTGTCTTCATCGCCTGATTCAATGTGACCTGTGAATTCAGGTCTCAAACCCTCTGCTTCTATCTTTCCTTAGCATCCATTAAGAATTTTGCACTTATCAAGTCCCAGTGACAACTTGCTATCAGTGGAGAAAGATCCCATATGATGAAGTTGGTAATTGTGTGACTGATGCTTATTGTTATTTTATTTAAGGGGGTGTGTGGAAGTAATAGAAAGGTGTTTTGCTCAAGATCATTCTGAACCATTCCTGTGTTTTGACATGTTTACAGTAGACATGTATGATTTCCCAAGAGATTTTGTGCATGTGCCTTCATTTTCTGTGAGGGAGGCAGGGAAGATATTATCAATAGAGGCAGCTGAGGATGCCACACTTAAATGTTTATTCAAAGCCATCAGGGCTAGTGTATGAAAGAGGCAAGACCAGGACTCAGAACTCCTGTCTCCCAATCCAAAACTCTTCATGGGAGTAACAGAAGCAGGTCCAGAACTTAGATTTCCCTAAGGTGATGAGATTTTCCCAGTTGATAAAAAACTAGAAGGGACCTCAGAAGCCACAATCAATGATGTCAAAGTCAAATAGAAATGGAGACTACTACACCAATCATAGGGATCCCTGTGGGTTACATATTGACTTAGAAAAACCACAAAAATTAATATTACGTCTTACTGTATTTTTTATTTATTTTGTTAACTATTTCCCAATTATATTTTAATCTGGTTCAGGTCACCCTCAGGAGTGTTGTTAGCTACATGGGCTTGCAGTCACATGTTGGACCCCTCTGAGCTAGTTCATCCTCTACAGCTAATAGATGAGGAACCTGAGACCAATGAAAGCCAAATGATTTACTCAAGATCACCCAGGTGACAGAGGCAGAATTCAAACCCAAGCCCTTTGATTTGAACCAGAACTCCACCCAATACGCCATGTTGCTTTCTAAATTAAATTCTGCAAATATTTATTAAGAGTCTGCCAAGGGCAAGGCACTGTTCTAGATATTAAACTCTAGTTTATATAAACTCCCCAAAACATTAATAATCTTTTGTCCTTATTTAGGACTTTGTGTTCATCTGATCATCTTTCTTTTTTATAAGGCCAAGGCCTGTATCATTGGCATGATACTCTTGAGAACTGTTGGCTCACAAATAATAAGACTTTTGAACATTTTGAACACATGAAATTAAGAGATTTCAGTGACAAGGTCAAGATCCCCTAATGAAGATACTCAGTTTGACTACCAAGCCACTCAGCTGCTGAAATGTTTGTTGTTGAGTTGTGTCCAAATCTTCATGAACCTATCTGGTGTTTTATTAGTAAAGACATCGGAGTGGTTATCCATTTCCTTCTCCAGTTCATTTTACAGACAAGGAAATAGAGGCAAATAGAGTTAAGCAACTTGTCCTGGGTCACACACCTAGTATCTGGGGTTGGATTCAAACTAAGGTCTTATTGACTCCAGGCCTGGAGCTCTATTTCTTGCACTTAGTAAATGGTTTAAAAATGATTACTAATAGACTATAAGATCTCTCAGGTCTTCCCAGCCCTAGATCTATGATATTCTTCACTACAATCTTTCACCCAGGAGCCCCTAAATCAAAGACATGAGTCAACATCACCCATTGAGTCTCCTGGCACATCCTATTAGAATGTCACCTAGCTCTCTAGACTTTAACCATAAGATTGGATCATTTCTCTCTACATAGATGATAGTCATGTCAGAACTAATTAATATTTGCTAAGCACAGAGAACAAGTGATTTGCAATATGGAGAATTTAGCAGACTAGTTTTGCTTTTTAAAAAATTTCTCTATGGAAAAGCACAAATATTCAATTTAATACTAAAGGATTTTCCAAGTTCTATATAATAAATAAAATCTTTAGATGGGGAAAAATATTGTCTGTTTTTGGCCTTGGGGAACAAAAAGAAGTGAAACTCTACAAACATCAAGAGATTTTTTCTCTATCAGTACTTGGAAAGGATAATGTGATTACAGAGAAGTGGTGAGCAGAAAAGGTTGGCTTATAGGAAGATCAAATGATCAAAACCCCCACCCTGTCACTGCTGCTAATTCATGACACGAGCGTTGCTAAAGGACCCATTTTTTCCTTATAAAATATAGATGATGATGCTTAAAAAGATATTATTTACTAGACTGTGAAGGCAGTCCCAAAGTCTTGAAAATGAACAACTGAGTACATTCTTCAATGATCAAATCATCTTAGATCTAAAGCTGGTAGGAACCTGAGAAGTCCCCTAATTCACATGCCTAATGTTACTAATAGGGAACTTAATGTAGAGCAGGAAGAAACCTTAGAGACCATCTAATCCAATCCCATCATTTTACAGCGGGGGGAAACTGAGGTCCTGAGAGGAGAAATGAATTACCCAGTGTCAAGGACGAGTAGAGAAGCTTTCTTGACTATGGGCCTGGCTGAAGTTTCCCAGTTCATTCTACTAGAAAATTCTACATCATTGCAAATGATATGGATGTCATATTGTGGCAGTAGAAGGAATGCTAAATTTAGAATCCTTGGCCTGGGTTCAAATTCTGACTCTTGTCCTTTAGAGCCTGTGGGCATAGGAATGTGTCACTTCAATTCAACACACATTGATTATAGGTGTATTGCACTTATTAGTGCTTAAGCATTTGTAATACAAAAAGAGGCAAAAAGATAGTCCCTGCCCTCATGGAGTTTATAGTCTAATATGGGAGCTAATGTGCAAGCAAAAAGATACAAATCAAGCTATAACCAGAATAAATAGGAAATAATGAACAAGAAACACACCTGAGTGGGGCACCGTTTTCTCATGTGTGAAATGAAGGGTCTGGGTTAGATGGTCTCTAAGGTTCCTTCCTCTTTCTACTAGTTGGAGGAGAGATAAAGAGCAGAATAGATCACCTTGGGGAAATCACACTTCCTCCATGATGCTTTCTCCAATCTCACACCCCTCTATCTAAAAAATGCTAAGTCTTCTTTGGAAATGTCCCCTTAGATGCTTAGCACACTGGAATCTGCCTTATGAAGAACCTAGATAAACTAGGAGTCACTCACTACTTATATAAAAATGAATTTTCACAAATTTTAAGCCTCCCAATTATTTTTATTAAAAGACTGTCAGTTTCATATGACCTATTTTGAACAAACTTAAGCCAGTCCTTCCAAGGGAAACTCAGCATTGATTTTAGTAAGGGTTTTGCCTCAGAAAGGTTATAGAAAATTTTATCTAAACTCAGAGGCAGCTGATGGGTCTGGATCTGGAGTCAAGAAGACTGAGTTCAAATCTGGCCTCAGACACTTCTTAGCTCATCACCTTAGGCAAATCCTTTATAATTTTTCATGCCACCATATTAACCATCATAATTTAATCACTGACTACCTCAGTTTCTTCATTTGTAATAATAATAGCACCCATCTCACCAAATTGTTGTGAGAATAAAATAATATTTGTAAATTCCTTCCCTTAAAAGGAGGGGAATAATCATTTATTGAGAACTTTCCCATAGGTTGGGCACTGTCCTATATATTTTACAAAATTATCTAATGTGATCCTCACTACAAGCCTGGGAGGCAGATATCATTATCATCATCATCATCATCATTCCTATTTTACAGTTAAGGAAACTGAGGTAGATAGAGTTTTACCTTGTCCAATATCACATAATTAACAAGTTTTAGTTCAGACTTGAACTCAGGTCTTCTTAATTTTGAGCCAAGGGCTCTACCCACTGTGTTACCTCTTTGCCTCTTTAAAGCATTAATATCTTGTTGCTATTCAGTTGTTTCAATCTGTGTCTGACTCTTCATGAGCCTATTTTGGTTTTTGTTGTTGCTGTTTGTTTTTTCAAAGAGAATGCAGTGGTTTACCATTTCCTTCTCCAGATCATTTTACAGTTGAGGAAACTGGGGCAGCCTAGATCACACAACTAGTGTCTGAGGCTGGATTTGAACTTAGGGAGATGAGTCTTCCTGACTCCACACTCAGTACCTTATATACTGTTGACAGCTAGCTGCTCTATCACTATAAAAATACCAGCTATTACTAGGAGTAACTGTACCTAAGTCATTCACAGAGTGTTGAACCTAGAATCTGGAAGATCTGGTTAAAATACTACCTCTAGAACTATCTGATTGTACGAACATGTACAAATCACCTAACCTCTTTGAGTCTCAGTTTACTCTTCTGTCAGATACTAACATGAAAACTGTTAAGAGATGGCATAGTCTACAATGCAATCAAAGGCCAGGTTTTGGGTAACAACGGCCTGGGTTTCCCCTCTGACATAACGGCCTGGGTTTCCCCTCTGACATGGGTACTACTGGCTTTATGTCCCTGGGGAAGTTTCTTAAGCTCTCAGTGCCCCTCAGCAAGAATCTAAGACTATATGAGAAAAGTTCTCCATGCCAAGGCTTCCCTAAATTGGTAAAATCACAGATTTGGAACATACAAACACACACACACACACACACACACACACACATATTTACTTGTTGTATTGAGAACCAAATGAGATAATTCGGGAAAGCATTTTGGAAACTGAAGAATTTTGATGTCAAGGTCTATCCATCATCATCATTATCAGTAGGGGCATCACTCTCCCAGATGCAGATCAAGTAATAATATTGATGGTGGCCATGAAGAAAACATCAGTGACTGTAGTGAAGTGTGTGTGAGGAATGACCCATTTTCTGTGTTCTGCTTTTCTAGGTGGGAGATTCCCAGACTCTCGTCTTAGGACTTTGGCTACTCAGATTGGCAGCATTAAGATTTCTTGTTGGCAGGGAGTCTTTTCTAGCTGCTTCAAGACTGCCTCCAGCAGTATAGAGTACTATAGAGTACGGCTGGCAATGAGAGAGAAATGTTTTCCAGGAGACAGGGGCAAAAAGAGGAAAGTGATGGCCCCAGGGTTTACAAGGAAAGGAAATCCCATCTTGCTCAGGAGACCTTCCTACTAAGAAATAAACAAATTGTTAAATGTGTTCTGGTTTATATGAAATGCTGTTAATTAGGATATGTAGTCAGGGAACAAGAGGAGAGATACAGAATCACATTGCTTTAATAGCAATTTAAATTCTTTGGCAATGTAAGAGGCCTATTTACAAACTCAATCCTTGGCAGTGTACTTGAGGGATAGGACTAGGGAGCTATACTGTTCTATGGAATCATTTCATCTTAGGTGCTTAGAGCTGAAAGTGATCTCAAAAGATCATTTTTCTACCCATCTGCATTTAGGAAGGTAAGGTGATAATTTCATTTTATAGGAGAACATGTCTACTTTGTACAAAATTTGGTCATAGTTCTTGGGGTGTTCTCTTCTGAATGAGGAAGAACCACCAGCAAGGGTGCCCCTTTGCCCTTTCTTTGCCTTTCATTCTTAATCATTATTTGATCTGGTGTTCCTTTCTGCTGGAATACATGTAGAGAGTTGACCCCTTGTACAATCTTCCATGCCATCATCTGAAGCCAGAAAGAACACTTCAATTCAATTTAACAAACATTCTAAAATGTTTGTAAACTGTGCTAAGCATTGTACTAAGGGCAGGGAAAAATACATCTTTGCTAATATGTAGCGCCTGCTTGCAAGTGTAGGCCAAGATTAGCCAAATGGAAAAAATGTTCCATGATAGAACAATATATCAAAACACTTGGAGGACAGAAAGAATTCAAATTAATATCAGGAGTTTGGAAAGTAGAAATAAGTGACAGAGAAGGAGAATTAAAGGTCTTTGGACCAGTTAGAATTATGTAATGGGTCAGGGACCTGGGATTTCATCAGTACCAAATGAGGAGATTCTCCACTGAGGAAGATCAATACTTTCTTTGAGTCTTAAAGTATTATCTACAGCACTACAGGACTAATTATCCTGCCTAATATCATATAGACAATATTTATCAGGGGTTGGACTTGAATCCATATTTTCCTGACCTAGGTCCAAATCTCTAAACCATTCACCCTATTGCTTCTCTTTATATTAGGCATGGTGCTCTTTCCATGCAAGGAGAAGTCAGACCTTATATAAGTCAAGTCTTGAGTTCTCTGGAAGGATAAGGGGAATTCCCAGATAGTGCAAGGTAAAACAACCACATCAAGATGGCAGTCTGGTGGGCATGTAGGGTCATTCTATTCTCTACCCCTGTCAAACACCATCTGGAATATTATACTCCATAAAAGGTCATTTAACATGTTGGAATGAGTCTAAAGGTACAAGACCAAGACAGTGAAGGGAATCAAAAGCATGTCATCCTAGGATTATCTGAAGGAAATGGAGATGTTTAGTGTGGAAAATACGGAAGACTGAAGCCATCTCCAAGTATTTGAAGTTCTGCTCACCTTGGGGTCTGAGGGCAGAACCAGAAATGCCACACAGAAATCATATCCTGGCAGTTTTCAGATCTATATATGAAAAGAGTATCTGAGTACACGGGATCAAATGCAGGTGTGACTTTTGGTAACTTACAGGAGAACTTATCCTGAATATTAAAAAAAAAACCATAATGTACAGTACTTAATTTAGTCCTACATAGAGAAAGGATAATGAATATGCATTTTAGCTAAGGAAATTGTTTCTTTTCACAGACTCGTGTGTGACTTCTGTAGGCTAAGCTAATCAGTGTGGTTAATTTTAGCCCTGGTTTAGAAGGTTTATTTTGGAAAAGGTCACAATACTAACTTATAGCTTATAGTTTGATTAGAGGTGTGGCAGTTAGAATGTGTAAGAATTTAGCAAATAGAGGTTTCAACAGAAAAATTTGTTGGATATTTCTTCTAGGAGTGGCTCTGATATTGCTTTGGTAGAGCATACATATGATGCATAGACTTGTTCAACCTTTGTTCTCAAAGAGGTCCAATTGTATACAAGGAAGCTCCAGGTGATCTGAGAATGGACTTTGGATGATGTCCAAAGTCCAATTTCTAGAATTTCTAATTACTACGTGTTCTGAAGAAAAGGGGCACTACAAAGATGCTTAAGTTTGATGGGTCCAAATTGAGAGGAAATGGCTTCAAATCCTGCTATTGTCACTTACAACTGTGAGACTTTGAGCAAGTCAGTTGACCTCCATGTGCCTAAGTTGAAAGCACTCATTCATTTTAAATAAAAATGCATTCTAGCCAACTTTAATGCCACCAACTGGGACTAGCATTTTTGCTAGCATTTTTGGTGGCTTCATCAATACCACATTGGAACAAATTTAAGGAAGCAAAAAGTCTTGAAATCTTGAAGGGAAAGGAAACTTTAGCTTATCTAGACTCTGTGTGTATGAAGAAACTGATACCCAGAGAGCATCTAGTTGGTCATTTGTACACTTTCATGTCAAAAAGTCAGAAGCAGAGTTTCCCCAATTATCACCACCCTTCCCAAATTTGAGTTCAAATCTAATCTCAGATATTTACTAGCTGTGTGACCCTGTGCAAGTCAGTTGGCCTCTATGAGCCTCAATTTTCTCAACTGTAAAATACACTTAATAGCATTTACCTCTGAGACTTGTTCTAAGGATCAAAGGAAATAATATTTATAAAATGCTTAGCATAATATCTAGCACATAATAGATGCTCAATAAATGCATATTTCTTTTCTTTCAAATTCATGGACCCAATGAAATTTATCCATATAAAAGTCTATGAACCCAGATTAAAAACCCCTTAACTACAGATGGACTTTTAAGATTCCTTCCAGTGGTAGACACATAGTACTATGAAATTTCTTTCTCTCTCAGACTTGTTTATCATGAAAAATCAGCTTCAGTATCAGCATCCTCCTCCTCCTCCTCCTCCTCCTCAACATCCAAAGCATTCTTTTGTCTGTTTGCATTCTCTATCCACTGTTCTCTGAGCTCTCTTGAGTCATCACAGAACGCTGGTATTTGCAGTGAGGAAGGATGGGAAGCATGACACTCTCCCCAACCAGAAGATGCCACATCCTGCTTCCTTTGTATTACTGCTTCAGGGATCGTGAAGATTTCAGTTTTCTCAGAACCACCTACGTTTTATCAGCTCACAGTTTCAATTCTAGAAATTGGAAGAAATTGCAGGAAAAGGACCCCATATGACCCAAGCAAATCTTTTGAAGATACTTTCAGAACACAGCAGCCCTACCCAAGAATGGGCAAGCTCCATTCCCAATCACTCCACCAGAAGCAGGATGGTGACCCAAAGCAAAGCCACAAATGTCTATAAATTTTATGGCAAGGGAAAATCAGAGTCCAATGTGGGGACTTCAGCAATAGAGTATCTCTTTCATAAAGATGCAATGTTGACTTACAAGGATGGAAAATAACTGAAGAAGGCAAGGAGTTCATCTAAGACTTGAGAAACGGGCTTGTAGGCTGCTGTCCTCCCTCCTTACCTAGTTTGGTGTTTTGTCTAAGGTATTGCAATATTAACACCAGACCTGCTGCCTCCCATGACTCCCATGTGTTTCCTCCAGCCCCAGGAGTCTATTCAACATGCTGAGGTCTTCCTAGTTAACTCCTGAGGATGCCAGGGTCCAAGTGGTACCCTCTGTCTGGTCTTTTATTCTTGTTTCCTGTTCAGTCTTTACTTCCCTTTCTATCATACATAGATCCTTGGAGATGTCTCTTCCTCCTGATCTTCAGTATTCCTCATTGCTTGTAAGATATAACCCATCATATACTTATCCATATAATTCTCATTTTTGGTTCTTTATAGAGAGCCAAAGAAAATCAATGCAAATAGAATGTTAGTATGAATAACATGGACCTTCACTTAAAATGCAAATTGAAAGAGTTTTGCAATTTCCAAAAGACAATCCAGGCTGCCCTCCTCCTCTTACTCAAATGAGGGCCCAGCCTTTCAACCATTTATACTGACTCTCCCAGATGTACTTAGCAATAGAAAAATCCTATATCTAAAGGCATGTTAAAATCTAGACCCTCACAATTTTAGACCAGCAATCCACTTTTATTTGATTCTAAAAAGTCAGAAGTTTTATTTCTTAAAATGAGAAACTGTTTGCTCAACTGTGTGACCTTGGGCAAGTCACTTAACCCCATTGCCTTGCCAAAAAAAAAAATGAGAACATTGTTCAAAGAGCTATACCTATGGAAAAGCTAAATCTTATCTGATATTCATGCTCTAAATGAAATCTGAAGAAGGAATTAAATCCCATTGACATATTACAGTCATGAGTCCTATCTTATGAAGTCTAAGTAATAAGCAGCAGTTAAATTTATCTAGTTCCCTTTGTTTATTCTCCATACTTTATGTAAAAAAAAATTTTATTAAAATAGTGAATTTCTATAGATATTTGAGTTCAAGAATTTTATTTCTGGCTCTATTCTTGTGTATGGTTTACTGTGAAACAGCATCCCCCTCACTAATAAAATTTTTCCTCACTACCAAGCTCACAGTCCCTTGCTTGCCCGATAAATGGTGGCAGTTTCTTTTACCCCCTGTCTTGACCAGATTAGCAGACTATGGGCAAATATATTTCCACTGATCCTCAGTAATGTACTCCAGCTCTGAGCAAGAGACTATTATTTCTATATTCTAAACCCTGGTTCAAAAGCCTATATCCCATTCTTTGATACCATGTTCTTCTAACTCTTCAATTCCTAAACCTGAAGCCCCGACCTTTCATCAACATTAGGGATTATAGGACAATCACTCCTTAAGTCTGGCTTTCTTTCCTCAAACTTCCTCAGTGCCTGTTCTTGCAAGGTTCCTCCTTCCTTACCCGTGCTTTTCCAAATCCCTCCCTGTAAGGTATAACAAAAGTATTACATTCTACATGAAGTCTTTCTTAATTCCTCAATTACAGTACCCTCCCTTTATATTCTTATATTTATTCAGGATATATTTAAATATATATCCTGTCTCTCTATCAAAAAGGGATTGTTTTAATTTTTTGTCTCCCATTGCCTACTATAAATTCTGGTATGGAGTAGGTACGTCATAGGTGTTTGAAGAATGATTATGAGTTGTCAGTCAGGAAATAGTTATTAAGTGTCTATTCTGTGCAAAGTATACAAAGAAAGGTAAAAGATAGTCTCTGACTTCAAGGAGTTCACAATGTAATCGGGGAGGACCTTCACATAAAAGGAAGCTGAAAAGGGGGTGGGGATAGGATGGGGTCCCTGGTACAGCGGCATGTTATAGTCCAATGGAAATGGCAAGTCTGGATGCCATTCTCTAGGGAAGAATCTGTGGAGAGTTCTCTGATCACCACCTTCCATTACCACCCTGGTCAATGAAAGGGAATGAGGGGTCCCAGAACCCCCAGTGGGAGGGAGTTCTGATAAGGTCGGAGTTTTAGAGTTCATGTAGAAAAATGAAGATCATGGAGGCATTAGGACGCCAGAGAAGTAGGCAATGACTGACCCTCACAATACTTTCTGACAGTGTGCTTGTATCCAACATGAATCATGATGAATTTCTGGAGGGTCTCTATCATGTAGCAAACTCATAACCTCGGTGGTGAGCAGATCTGTCTCTTGATCATGGTAAACAGTTGTTACTCTACAACACAAAGTCATCCACTGGTCTTATTTGCTTGTTCTTTTTCTCATCATTATTGATGCTGCCTGTGGATCTCCATTCTTCAGAGAACAAGAAGATGCTTCGTCTTCAGAGGTTCTTGTTACCTCCTTTTCTGAAAGAGCTCAGACCTGATACCCAGCTCCAAAAGTTCAATGGTCCTTCTTCCCTTCTTTCTCTGTGTCACATTTCTCCATATTTCAACCTCCTTTCACAAGTCAGAATTCCCTTCTGTCTCTTTAGATTCCTGGTTTTTATCTCTAAATATCATCATCTTTTAAGGAAAACCTCATTCTCCCTGCTAACCTCAATACCATCATGGCTGTCCCACAGTAATTTCATTTTCTCATCTAGTAAGGAGATCACCCTGTAAGTAGTAGAAACACAAATATAGAACATTTTCTGCATGCTACCACAAAATTCACCTTGCCCTCTGTAGATGCTAACACTCAAATCCTCAGTTCTCTTATTTTTCTTGGGAGCTGTGGTGACTAACATTTGGTAAACTGTAATGGTAACCTGCCTACTTGCTGTGCTTGGGGTTTAATATACTTGCAGCAGAGTTGCTGAGCAAAACTTCAGAAGATAAGACTTTTCACCTTTTCTAAGGGTCTGAAGCTAATTTGCTAAACTATCTTTAATTGCCAATTAGCATATTCCTTCTAGTCATTCAATGCTAACAGAAGTTGCCTCAAAGTTATTATTTGTGAAAGGTTCTTAAGCAAAGGTAAGTTACCAGTCATTTTATATATCTTTTATTTTCTCCCATGATTGGATTTCAGAGCTAGCATCAAATCTGGGTTACTCTCCCACTGCTTCTTATTCAGGAGGTGATGTAGTGCATGCCAGTTGGTCTATTTAAGTAGAACTGGTCATTAATCTGCAGTGATGTCACCCTCTGAAGGATGGATGGAAGGGAGACAAAAAACGGTGTCAGAGAAACCAATTTCCAGGGTATGTTACAATAGTACAAGCCAGAAAAGATAAGGACCAGAATTATAGAAACCAATGAGGGAAGGGAGTTGCATAACAATTTATATTTCATCTGAGGTTTTAATACTGGTTCATGGTCTAAGAGAACTTTCTCCACCGAACAGCATGCTGTGAAGTAAGGTAGGCAATCATTGTGATCTCTCATTTTCCAGCTGAGTAAACTGAGGTCTCAGGCAAGGTAAATAACTTGTTTGGGGTCACACAGTCAGCCAGTGTTAGAGCTAGAATACGTGATTGTGCCCTCTCCTCTTGGAAATGTAAAAGAATTTTTAAAAAGCTAGATGTTGACAAGTGTCCTGGACACAGGGTCAGAAAGATGAAGTCAAATGTGGCCTCAGATAGTCACTAGTGGTATGACCCTGGGAAGTCACCTGTTTTTCCCAGTTTTCTCATCTGTAAAATGAAGATAGCACCTGCCTCCCAGAGTTGTTGTGAAGATCAAATGAGAAAATAAATGAAAAAACATACTGATATATAGTAAACAAATGTTGGCTATTTTTATGATTATGGTAGATCTTTCCTCCATCTTTGGCTGTTTGGTAAAGTATTATATAACATAAAATGTATAGGTTTACTAAGAAAATAGTTTTAAATTATAGTATACAGTTTACAATATGCTATATTGTATATTGAAATAGTTATTAAAACTGGAAAAAGCAAACAGAAAGCAAAAAACCAAACAACCATTTACGTGACTTTGGTTTGTTAAAGCCACAGGCAATTTTTGTTTTTTTATCTGTGGCAGATAAGAAAACATGTCCCCATAGGTGAAGCTTTTAGTAAACAATCAATCAATACAGAAGGGTTTAGCCTCTCTTCCAATTACACTAATGAGGAAAGTGTACAGGCTTCCTCATTATCGGTAACTTTCTGGCTTTGTTGTATTAAGGTCACACATTGATTCAGTGTCAGAGCTGGGAATGGAACCTAGTTCTCTGGATATTCAATTCCCTGGTTCTTTATTCTTCCAGAACTGAGAATAGGAAGGAAAGGGAAGGAAAAAAAATCTAATTATAAGTTTTGGTTCTTTACTGAAGGAAACTATTAATGTCAAAGATGATCTACCTCCTAATAAAGTTAGAAGCTAAATCGAACTCAGGCTGCTTCCCAACGGGTCAGAAGCCCGGTTTGGGGAATCACTGGGCCTGTTCTTTTACTCAAAGTCCAGGGTAAAAAAAGGAGTTTCCAAACTCTGCAACATTCCTGTGTTAGTCAGTGATCAGGATCTGCTCAACATAGTTATTTCATGTGTTAATTGAGTGCCAAGGATTCAGGGAACCTTTGGAACAACATTTAACAAGAAATCAGGTAGTACGATGATAGAAGCCATCAAGTACAGGACATGGAGACTCAGCAAGTAACAGAAAAACCATTTCCCTTTTGCATCAGGAGAGCCAATTACTGAAAGGTCACTTGGTGACATTGGGAGCAGCCGGGTTAGAACTGCATCATTCATTAAGGGAAATTGAACAAGCAAGGGGGAAAAAAACCTATTTTAAAATCAAGGGCTATATTTTCCATTTTTTGAACAACCAGTAGAGTTTTAATCAATTCTGAATTAGATTCCTTTTTAGATTTCCCTAATCTCGGAGACTGGATTGCTGTGCCACAGCAACTTACTTGACTATAATCAAACAGTGCAGTGGAAAGTAGACAGCAGGCTGGGGTTCAAATCTTGGCTTAATCCTCTAAAATGAGGGAGTTAGACTAGAATGTCTCTAGTTCCTTTCAGGTCCCTTTCAGATCTACTCTAAAATCTCTTCTGAAATCATCCTAGCTCATGAAATCTCTGTGAAAGCCTTAATCACAGAAGATTGAAAAATATTTGAAGCAGCATAATGCATATCTCCCTTCCATGCTAATATTCAGTTCTTTTTTTCCGGGACATAATTGTAGTTTAAGTTGTAACTGGTCATTTTTTCTGTCTTCTAGATACTTATTCTATTATCTTATTATTTTCTAATTACATCAAAAACAATTTTAACATTCATTTTATATTTCTCTTCAGAGGTTCTTAATTACCTCCTTTTCTGAAAGACCTCAGACCTGATACCCAGCTTCAAAAAGTTCAATGGACCTTCTTCCCTTCTTTCTCTAGGTCACATTTCTCCATATTTCAACCTCCTTTCACAGGTCAGAATTCCCTTCTGTCTCTTTAGATTCCTGATTTTTATCTCTAAATACCCTAGTAGAAATACATCCTCTCTGGATTTGACATCAAGTCTATATCATTGGCTCTTGGAAAGATAGCATGATACAGTAGACAGTACCTTTTTTGCTTAATTTACTTATTTTTCTCATACTGACTTGTTGTTCTGAGAACACTATTAAGCCCATTTATGATTCTGGAAAAATTAACTTTTAAGTGACAACAACAGAGCCTGAACCCCTGAACAAGGAGATATATTCAGGGCATGGTTCTTAAGAAGCTAAGTAGTCATGAGACCTTGGGTAATATATTTCTTGAGACTTCTATTCCTTTTTCCAATTGGAAGACAAGAGCTTTATGAACTTGGACAATTCATTTGACCTCTCCCAAATTTAGTTTCCTTATCTGTAAAATGGATATAATAACAGCACCTACTGTTGTAAGACTGTTGTGAGAATCAAATGGGATAATATATGTAAAGGTGCTTTGCAAACCTTAAAGCAATATGGAAATGCTAGTTATCATGATGATAATGAATGAGCTGATGATGAAGACAAAGACAATGAGGGTGATGATAAAGATTGATGTTGATGATGATGATTATGTGAGGGTTAGCCTCAGAGGACCTCTCTAGTATCATTTCCAACTCCATCAGTCTCTGATTCCATGATTTGATGCACCAAAATCTTTTCATATATAACAAAGGCAAGTCACCTGCCTCAATGATAATCAGGAATTATTTAATTCAGTAGGACCAAATGCATTTCATGCTTTTGGTTTTTCAGCACATGTTTTAGTAAGGCTAAATCTACCATAAGTTTCTATGAAAAAAAAGAAAATATTTGGGAAACTATTTTCTTCTTAAAAGTTAATTTCTCCAGCATTACAGATGAGCTTAATAGTGTTCCCAAAACAAAAAATCAGTGTGAGAAAAATAAGTAAACTAAGCAAAAAGGCCAAGGTACTATCTATTGTATCATGCTATCTTTCCAAGAGCCAATGATATAGACTTGATGTCATCTCAAAGTAGAATAGGTTGACTTAGGAAAAAAGAGGTTCCCCCTTGATACAGGTCTTCCAGAAAAGGTCAGATGACTTACTAAATCAATTTACTTTAATGGATATTAAAAACCTACTAGATATGTTTCTAGAGAGAATATATGAAGATGAAAATGAGACAGCTCCTCTTCTTCATAAAGGACTTACTCTTCTGTTAGACTGTTTTCACACAAGTAATAGAGGGTTGAGGTTAGTTAAGGGGTAGAAGTAACCCAAAATTGAGGTCTCTTCTAACTATGAGATTTTCTGAAAGATTATAGCCAAAGTGACAGTAGCTTCACTGTGCTCTTAAGACCTTAAAATATAAATTTCCATACAAACCCAGTTGTTGAGGTGAACAGAACAATGTTTTGTATAATATGAAACAGGTACTTTCTAATTAGGCATCTTCCCTAGTAGCCTTAGAAAAAAATGCTTTGGAGGAAAGAGGCTGACACAGAGGGTTGAACCTGGTTCAAAGATTATCTGAGTTTTATTCTTCTAAACTTCTTGAGTTTCTTCCAGTAAGTCAACCTTTCAGTTTTTGATTTCTAAAATGGAGCTATAAATATCTATTTTTTTCCCCATCTCCTCAAGTAGCATTAGATTTTAAGAATTCATGAAGGGTGGCGTAGCGGATAAAGCACCGGCCTTGGAGTCAGGAGTACCTTGGTTCAAATCTGATCTCAGACACTTAGTAATTACCTAGCTGTGTGGCCTTGGGCAAGCCACTTAACCCCATTTGCCTTGCAAAAAAAAAAAAAACCTTAAAAAAAGAATTAATGAAACGGTATATGGAAAATCCTTTGAGCATTTCCAAAACAGGATTCAAAAGAAGATAAAGTTTATCATTTGCTATTATGATATGTTAAACAGTTAGGTGACACAATGGATAGAGTACCAGGCCCAGAGTCAGGAAGATTCATCTTCCCAAGTTCACATTCAGTTTCAGATACTTAGTAATTGTGTGATGCTAAAGAAATTACCCAACCCTGTTGGCCTCAGTTTCATCATCTGTAAAATGGCTGGAGAAAGAAATGGCAAACCACTGCAATATCTTTGCCAAGAACTGTCACCACAATGTTTTCTTGGCAAGGATTTTACATTGATTTGCCATTTCTTTCTCTGGCCCATTTTACAGGTAAAGAAACTGAGGCCAACAGGGTTAAGCCTGTCCAAAATCATACAATTAAGGAGGAGAAGGAGGGAAGAGGAGGAGAAAGGAGAAGGAGGAAAAAAAGAAAGAAAAGGAGAAGTGATTTACAGGAAAAATGTTTTCTGGAGAAAAGGAAAGAAAGGTTTATGAACTTTTAAAGGGTAAGAACAGGGATTTGTGGATCTGTGAATTTCCTGGTATAGGGAATTACAAAGAAATCCTAGAATTCATTGCCTAGAGCAATGAGAGGCTGAGGGTCAGGGTCACAGAGTCAGCATGTGACTGATTCAAGGCTTCTTGGCTTCAAGGTCAACTTTCTGGCCATGATGGGTCACTGTCTCCTCAGAGGTTTTATATATCCACTTAAAAAGCAAAATAAAACAGAAACTGCACAAAAAACCCCCAGAGAAAACAGTTTAAAACTGTCTCATTTCTTTTTTTCTCAATTATGTTACTCTAAAAGGGAATGCCAGTCAAAATGTAATTATATACAAGGCCTTGCTATTTTCTTGCCTCACTAAATGGAAAGAGAGCAACAATTTTAAAGCATGGAAGGCAAGAAGCATATTATGGAAATGGTATATAATGCTACCTCAAGACTCCAAACTAGGAAGAAACTGTTGAAAAAATTCTGGAAATTTCCACCCATCCAGTAAATCTTTCCAATTTGGCAGGGACAAGAATGAAAAGATTTATAAAGTGAAGACAGTCTGCTCTTTGACTGTTTATTAATTTAGAGTTGGTTAATCCCATTAGAATATTATGCATTGTTGACAAATAAACTCAATTTTCCGTATAGGTTATTTAAATAAAAGAAGAATGCAAAGTTCCCCAAGAGATCACTTTTTTTTTTAAGCTACAGGAACACAAGAATATGGCTGGAGAAGCTGAAACAGTGACAGGTCTGATTCATGACTGTTGATATAAAATAATCAATCTAAAAAGATATCTGGCAACCTGCTGTCACAGAGGCAGGAATGCATTTTGCAATGTCTGATGTTTTTATTTCAGTGACAACAGAAGCTGAGAATCCACTTGTCTTGGTGCATCGATTGCATTTGTTGCAGATACTGCTCCCTGGAGGTTTCTCCACCTTCTCTTTCCCATCAAAAAAGTGGAATAGGAACACAAAGACATTTATCAAATAATTTACATCTCATTTAGGCTCCTGGCATGATGAAGGGACTCCAGACACTGGAGTGAAAGGGACAGCATTTCCCTGACTGGTTACAAAATGAAAAGGAGAGAGACAGATGGATAAATGAAAGAGGGAGGATGGGGAAGGGGGAGGGAGGGAGAGAGAGAGCAGGAGGGAGAGGGGGGGGGGAGAGAGAGAGAGAGAGAGAGAGAGAGAGAGAGAGAGAGAGAGAGAGAGAGAGAGAGAGGAAGAAAGGAAGGAAGGAAAGAGGAAAGGAACAAAAGAAGGAAGGAAAGAGACAGAGGAATAGGAAGATGAAAAGAAGGGAGGAATTTTACAAACTTTAAAATGAAATATTATTGTAAGGTGTTTTTGTTTTACTAGTCCATTCATCTTATTTTCCCCAATTAAACATAAAAACAATTTTAACATTCTTTTTATAGTATTCCATTAATAAATGCCATTATTTCAATGAGATGATTCTTCCCCCCCACCAAAAAAAAAGGAAACCACACCCAGCTCATATCCACCTAAATTATAGTGGATTAGAGCATAAAACTGCTCCTGCTCTGCTAGTTGGTGGACCCTGATGGTTCTCCTGATGCCTTTGGTGCCACTTATCCCCTTGTTTGATGGCAGTTTTGTTCCCTTGTATTGCAGAGTGAGTTTTTTCCCCCTATAGATTCTCTGCATGAGATTGTCTCCCACTGCTTCATTAAAAATCTGCTTAACAAGGCAGCACTAGGAGGGAAATAATTCCAGATGTCCTGAAATGTCTAAAGTCGGCTGTTTCAGCCCCTCTGAGTAAAGAGCTAGGGACCCCAAGTAGGAGGTGGCACCCTACATTCTGGATGAGTAGCTCCCTGGCTTCTTTCAGAATCAAAGCAAGATGAGAAAACTCATGGTCAGAGTGAGCTCCTTCTCTTCCAAATGTCTTTGTCATTAGAACGTCCTTTCAAGTCAAGGCAGGACCCAGAGTACAAAAATAATGAAGGTGGTTCTGGGAAGGGTTATAGTCATGGCTCTTCAGGAAACATCCTTTCCTTTATGCACATTCTCATTGGTTTCCCGAGCTCCAGGCTCGACACCAGAGCCAGACTAGATCTCTCCTCTGCTCCTCGGGGAGCTCTCATGGCTCCATGTTACCAACAAGGCTCTCAACTATATGTTCAGAATTATTTCTTATTACTCCTCCTCTTCTACTTTACATTCCTTCCAAATGGGCCTATTTGTTGTTCCCTGAGAAGAATATTCCCTCTAACACTTCCATGTCAATGGAGATGCCAGCTCCAACATCTGGATTATTCTCCTTCCTTACTTCTGTCCTTTGGAGTCCCTAGTATCTTTCCAAGGTTGAACTCATAGGGTAGTGGGTACAAAGAATGTTGGATCTGGAAGTAGAAGGTGTAGATTCAAATCACACCTCAGTCACCGGGTAAATTGAAGCAAGTCACTGAACCTTTCTAGTCCTCAGTTCCTCATCTGTGAGATGGGCTGGATGGCTTCTCAGGCCCCTCTGGCTCTCTGTCTATAATCCTACTCTTTATACCAGGACTCTCCTCATCTCTGCCAGTGGTTGGTGTTCTTCCTTCTCCCCTGCCTAGAAATTGCCGTGCTTATATTCTGCATAGGACTTTACCTTATACAAGTCTACCTCTATTCCCCAACCTCTTAGCAGGACATAAGCTCCTTGTGGACAGGGATTGTTCTGACTATCTCCGTGGTCCCAGATCCTGGCCCAGTACAGCCATGTAGGGGGGGGTGTCTAATAAGTAATCACTGAATTTAAATGAACTGCGTGTCACAGAGTAGAAGAGAATTCTCAATTTAAATAATTTAAATCTCGGAGATATTGTGAAGTTCAAATGAAATCATGCATATAAAGTATTTTTCAAACTTCAAAACACTTTATAAATGTTAGCTATAATAATAATAATTATTATTATTATAAATAGCATTGCCATTATCATTATTATCATTATTACTTTGTTAGACTACAGTTCCTGAGCCTTTGGTCCAGTGATGATCTCATTGCTTGAGTCTTCTACTACACTTCTCTTGAATCGAGGTGATATTTATAGAGCAATACAAAGGTGTGCAAGTAATAACAACCAAGGGGAATGGTGCCTGTCCAAACATTTTCCATTTCTTTCTCAGATTCATTTTACAAATGAAGAAACTGAGGCAAAACAAGGTTAAGTGTCATGCCCAGGGTCACATAGCTCGTAAGTATCTGAGGCTAAATTTGAACTCAGTTCTTCTTGACTGGTTCTCTACCCACTGTACCACTTAGCTTCTAATCATCAGCATCAGCATCAGTACCACCACCACCACCAGCAAGCAGCAACAACAACAACCATGTGATGGTAAGTATTTAACATCCAAAGTCTCTGGGAAAAAAAAGATATGTGCACAACCACTTTTATGTTTAATCTGCATTAGCTAGCTCTAGCATTCTCTTGTTTACATCTTTGGAAACCTCATTTGATCCTGCCTAAGGACTGTAAGCACACTTAAGACAGGGACTATTTCCTTTTAGTCCTAGCTCCCAGGAAACTTCTATTGAAAACTTTTAAAAAAAAAATTTAGATCACCATTATTTCCAAATTTATTCTTTCCCTTCCCTTCTTCCCAGAGAAGTCTATCTTACAAAGGAATAAAAATTATAGGGGAGAGTAAAATTAACTGACACATCAGCCAAATCAAGTACATATACATGAATTAAAGTGCTTACTTGGTGCTAGCAACTATGCTAATTATCTAGGAGTTCAAAGAAAGGCAGAAAAAAATAGTTGTTGCCCTCAAGGCAAGGTCTACTGGGGAAAACAACCTCTAAACATCTATGTACCAATGATATGCAGTCAATAAATTGGAAATGCTCTCAGAGGGAAAGTACTAACATCAAGGAAGACTGCAGAAGATGGGATTTGTAGCTAAGATTTGGATAAAGCCAAGAAAGCCAGAAGGGATATGAGGGCAGACAGATTCTAAGAGTGTATGTGATGATCAACACCTGCAGTCAGTCCCCCACTTTTGAAAAAAAAGGAAATACATTTTTTTTCCACTGGAGCCAATCTTGATTATCTGATATTTCTTCCATCCTTTCTATTTTGCTGCTACTAACCTTAACAGACTCTTATCTCATGCGTGTTCTACTTTAAAAGTCCATTTATCTATCTTCAGTCTTTCTATCCTTCCCTCCAAAAATCTGTCAGTGTACCCTTCCATATTAATGTTCCTAAGGTTAGATAATACCAACCCCTTGCACAAAAACTTCCAATGCCACCTCATTTCCTAAAGAAGTCCAAATTCCTCAGTATCTTCCATTTGGCCCCAGTTGACCATTCCTTTGCAATCCAGTCATCCATGACCTCCTTATCTAGATTCTATGTTCTAGTCAGTCCTCACCCATCCCTCCTTCTAACACTGCTTTCATCTGGTTTTCTTGGCTTAGAATGTTCTCTCTTTACTCATAAGCTATGGGGAACTGCTAATGGTTTAGAAGAGGAGAGTGATGTGATTGAAGTGGTGGTTTAGAATAGGTTAGCCTAGCAGAAGTATGCAGGATGGATACAAGAAGGGAGAGAGTAATTAGTCTTCCCTAGTATCACTGAAGAAGGAATAGAATGGAATTCTGCAAGGCAGCTCAGTGGGTTGGTACTATCATCTCAGAAAAATCTAATTATGCTAAATGAGAAATGATCTTGTGATTCCCAAGGAAACAATCTGTCATAAAAGTAAACTGAGACTTAGATAACTTTTCAGAGAAAATTCATAATATCACATCTATTCTCTTGTGTCTTGAAATGTTCATTTTTCCTAATAATTGTTAAGACTGTAATAAAAAATTTAATTTGAAAACAACTGCCCCTGAGTATAGGAATAAGTTGCTTTTCCATATGGAGTACTCTTGGATGGTGATTTGCTGATATGTACTCCAAGGGCTTTAGGTCTCTGCACTGCTAAATGGAAATGCTACTTCCGTCCAAGGGTTATCATAGAGAATTGGATCTTGTTGCCCCAACTTCATCAATATAGCAGAAGGCTGTACAGTTGTCTTTCAATTAACTGAAAAGGTCAAGAGGCTGAGTCACTAAGGGACAAAGTCACTTAACCTTTGGGGGTCACAATTTTCCTCATTTGCAAAATGGGGATGATAATCTATTGTTCCACCTTTTCAAAAACTGGAACAAAAAAAAATACCATACAAACAAAATGAGTTATCTTGTGTTTGCTTCAGTTTAAGGAGAACCGCAAAACCCCATTAACGTGGGCACAGTTTTTTCCTTACTATCAATGCTGACTCTGTTACCTGAATCTTGTTGCAACTTTGCATCTCTGAGTCCAACTAACAAGAGAAGAAAATCATAAGTGACATTTCTGATAACATGGCAAAGGATTTTATATATGTTATCTAATTTGATTCTCATTACACCCATACGAGACAGATATTATGACCATTTTACAGATGAGAAAACTGAGAAGGTAGAAATATTTACTGATGGACCTATGGTGGATTTCAAATCTAGCTCTTCCTGGCTCCAAGATCTAATACATAACAAATAGCAATTTGTATGAATAAAAAACACCAGGGAGGATACAGAGGGGCTTGTCTCCCTCCTCTGTGACTGCTGGAATCCCTATGGCTAGATTAAAGTAGAGGAGAAAAGAATTCAAAAGCCTAGCTGTGAGGAAACACCTGATTTTATTATAATTACAAAATAGCAGACTCGATTATAAC